>NC_084556.2:48565000-48655000 GCF_033978685.3 Nerophis lumbriciformis
GTCCTTTTTAAAAACATTTATAAAATAAGATAAATACATTAAAAACATTTTCTTGAATAAAAAAGTAAGTAAAACAATATAAAAACAGTTACATAGAAACTAGTAATTAATGAAAATGAGTCAAATTAACTGTTAAAGGTTAGTACTATTAGTGGACCAGCAGCACGCACAATCATGTGTGCTTACGGACTGTATCCCTTGCAGACTGTATTGATATATATTGATATATAATGCATACCTGCCAACTACTCCGGTTTTCCCGTAATTAGTACGGTTTTCATCAACCTATTCCGGGTTACGGTTGCAGTGATAAAAAATACGGTTTTTCATTAATTTAAAAAAAAAAATTTTTTTTAAGTTTTATTCACGAAATCGCGTAACAACAATGACAATCGACACTGCTTCCCGTAACTTCCTATCGAGCCATTCCGAATGCCATGCGCGAGGCTATTTATAGCACCGCTGCCAAGCACGAGGCACCAGTTGCCATTGTTTCCAAACGAGCGAACGATCATGGAATCAGCCGGAGAAAAATCGCAAACGAGTCTTAAACCGAAAAGAAAACTGCAGTCATTCCGTGAAGAATATTCAAATTATCCGTTCCAAAAAGGGTGAAAACTACGCGAATTGCACCTTGTGCAGACAAGATTTTTCGATCGGACACGGAGGAATTAGCGATGTAAAAGACCACGTTGGGACAAAAAAACACAAGTCTAATGCCGTTGCTAGCGATACAATTTGGATTTTAGCCACAAAAAGGTAATGACACCAATGTTATCTATTGGAATTGTTTAGTACTGTTATACTGTTAAAAGTGTTTATACTATTTATGCTTTCAAGTCCAAGTTGAAGAAATCTTGTTAAATGTTGACAGCATAACTACCAAAATACAGAAGTATGTCCTTAATATTTTTGCAGTGCTATTTCTGTTGAAAAGTTAAAATGATTACATTAGAGATGTGATGTGCCACTTTTCAAGTGTCTGATGGCTTAAATTAATTTTTCATATTTTGAATTCTTTTGAAAGGCTTACAAAAAAACTACATTTGAATTGTAATTCCATGCTATTGACAGGACTATTAATTTTAATGAAGTTAGCTTACCATGTTTACAGTATGATAATTGTGATAGAAATGTGAATTTTAGGCACAGAATATTTTTTACAATTGAACAAGGCAGTAGATTATACAAGCTTGGACAGAAAGTTAATAATGACACCAATTTTTTTTTTAATGGAATTGTTTAGTACTGTTTTACCATTTGTTTACTGTAAAAAGTGTTTATACTTTCAATTAACAAATTGAAGTCTTGTGAAAGGTTGACAGGATAACTGGCATTACCTGTCAAAATAATTTCAAACTATTGAAGTTAGCTTACAGAATAAACATGTCAATCAACCCATATGATTTTTGCTGTAATATTTTTGTTTTGAAAAGTCACTGTGACTGATAGAAAAGTGATGGTTTTAGCAACATTTTAACCTGTCTGAATGCTAATAATCATTTTGCGTCGGGGGGCGAAGCCTGAACCCCCCACCAGGACTTTGTGGCCCCTGGACCCTGGCTACTAGGTTTTTCTGATTTCAAAAGTTGGCAGGTATGATAATGTAGGAACCAGAATATTAATAACAGAAAGAAACAACCCTTTTGTGTAAATGGGGGAGGTTTTTTGGGTTGGTGCACTAATTGTAAGTGTATTTTGTGTTTTTTATGTTGATTTAATAAAAAAAATAAAAAATAAACGATACCGATAAAAAAAACAAAAACCTATACCGATAATTTCCGATATTACATTTTAAAGCATTTATTATCGGACATCCCTAATACATACACTGTATTAATTGTAAGTGTATCTTGTGTTTTTTATGTTGATTTAATAAAAATAAAAAAAATAAATAAATATTTTAAAAAAAACTGATACCGATAATAAAAAAAACAGGATTCCGATATTACATTTTAAAGCATTCATTATCGGACACCCCTAATACATACACTGTCAAAGATACTTTTTATATTTTCTGAAAAATATAAATATTTTCAAAAATATTTATATTTTCTGAAAGATATAAATATTTTCAAAAATATTTATATTTTTATTTTCCTATCTTGTGTTTTAAACTCTGCTGTGTTTTTCATAGAAAATAATTGGTGTTGCTTTCCATACAGATACACAAACTGTATATTTCCATACAGATACACAAACTGTATATTTGAGTCATTTCTAATGAATATGGAAGTATCAATGTCAAAAACACAAATAAAAGATTTGATTTGGCAAAGATGTTGTTAGTTCAGAAGAAATGCGACCAAATGACTTTTGAACTTTGAACCCTAACTGCAAACACATGCCCCAGTTTTTGAACGTGAACTACACTGATGATTGATCCCTTGTTGTGTGTTGTTTTGCGCTCTTAATGTGACGGGCGAGTAACTTCCTGTGAGCACAAATGTCGCCAACGTGTTGTTTATGTGGAGAGAAAAGAACTGAGGCGTGTTTTCCATTCCAACTGTCAGCGAGTTGAGGATTAAAAACACAATCAATACTCTGATAAAGCTCAGAGATTACGACACTTATCATGTTTTTCTTTACGATGTTATCTTTGTGTAGTCTAACGCTGGAGGCGGACTTTGACACACTTTTAAGTTGTTCTATCACTGTTTATTCCAAGTGTTTAATGCGTATCATACCTCAGCTGCTTAGGATGAAATGGATATTAGAGTTGTTCCATTCTCCCAGTTTGAGGTCTTCAAAATGGCTAACGTGCTAACATGCTAGCGCGTCTATGAGATTTTTAATGTAAATTAGCATTGAGCTAGCGGGTGGGTTTAAATGGGATTCGTTTGCTTACCATATTACTAATAAATTATTTAGTATTTTTATGTCCGTTATAATCGACATGCTCTATGAACTTGCCCTGTTAGCATGCTAATATTAACACGCTAACATTTTTTTGCTAGCATTGTGCAGTGTGTTTTAATCTAATGATGGATTTCGTTACTTGGTGCCATCGTAGAAATGTGCTAGCTTTTCTCCTGTTAGCATGCTAATGTTTACATGCTAACATTTCATGCTAGCCTTTTTAGCTAATTATGTTGGTTTTAATCTAATGATGGATTTCGTTACTTGGTGCCATCGTAGAAATGTGCTAGCTTTTCTCCTGTTAGCATGCTAATGTTTACATGCTAACATTTCATGCTAGCCTTTTTAGCTAATTATGTTGGTTTTAACCTAATAATGGATTTTGTTACTTGGTGCCATCTTAGAAATGTGCTAGCTTTTTTCCTGTTAGCCTGCTAATATTGGCATGCTAAAATGTCATGCTAGTCTTTTACCTAATTACGTTGGTTTTAACCTAATAATGGCTTGTGTTACTTGGTGCCATCTTAGAAATGTGCTAGCTGTTTTCCTGTTAGCATGCTAATGTTGGCATGCTAACATTTCATGCTAGCCTTTTAACCTAATAATGGCTTGTGTTACTTGGAGCCATCTTAGAAACATGCTAGCTGTTCTCCTGTTAGCATGCTAATGTTGGCATGCTAACATTTTGTGCTAGCTGTTCTCCTGTTAGCATGCTAATGTTGGCATGCTAACATTTCATGCTAACCTTTTCCCTAATTACGTTGGTTTTAACCTAATAATGGCTTGTGTTACTTGGAGCCGTCTTAGAAACGTGCTAGCTGTTCTCCTGTTAGCATGCTAATGTTGGCATGCTAACATTTTGTGCTAGCTGTTCTCCTGTTGGCATGCTAACATTTCATGCTAACCTTTTACCTAATTATGTTGGTTTTAACCTAATAATGGATTTTGTTACTTGGTGCCATCTTAGAAATGTGCTAATTGTTTTCCTGTTAACATGCTAATGTTGGCATGCTAACATTTTATGCTAGCCTTTTACCTAATTATGTTGGTTTGAACCAAATTATGGATTTTGTTGCTTGGTGCCATCTTAGAAATGTGCTAGCTGTTCTCCTGTTAGCATGCTAATGTTGGCATGCTAACATTTCATGCTAGCCTTTTACCTAATTATGTACATTTTAACCAAATAATGGATTTTGTTACTCGGTGCCATCTTAGAAAAGTGCTAGCTGTTCCCCTATTATCAGGCTAACATTTTATGTTAGCATTTTACTTAATTATGTACATTTTAAACCCAATAAATGGATTTTATTATATGGTGCCATCTTAGAAGAATGCTAACTGTTCTCCTGTTAGCATGCGAATGTTGGCATGCTAACATTTTATGCTAGCCTTTTACCTAATTATGTTGGTTTTAACCTAATAATGGATTTCGTTACTTAGTGTCATCTTAGAAATGTGCTAGCTGTTCCCCTGTTAGCATGCTAACATTTTATGTTAGCATTTTATGTATGTATGTACATTTTAAACCCAATAAGTGGATTATATCACGTGGCGCCATCTTAGAAGCATGCTAGCTGTTCTATTAGCAAAAGCCTACCGGATTATTCTTGTCCACTTGGACGCGGTAGCGTGTGATGAAGGCGGGTCTTCCTGTGGTGTCCACCAATAGCAGCAGAGCGTTGAAACCCCAAAAAACCACAGTGGGCACAAGCATGGTCCCTGTGGCGAAAGAGCAAAAAACATTCCAACACTTGAAAATAAATGTACACAAATGTCAGCACCAGATGTGTGTTTTATATTTAATACAGAGCGCTAAATGAACAGACTTAAATGCAATTACTCCAGAGAGTAAATTCTGCCTAGCAACAAGTTTCGGAGAAACATTTTATGGCGGATACATTTGATTGGTTTTCCCCGAGTTCCTGGAATTCTGTAAGATTAATTGTGTAATTCTCGCTGTTAGCATGCTAATGTTTTATGGTAGCATTTTATCTATTTCAGTAAAACTTTTTTTTTTTTTATTATTATTTTATTTTATTTTTAATTTTTTAATTTATATTTATTTCAGTATATTTTAACCTGATAATCATGTGTTTTGTTAATTGGCGCCGTCTTAGAAGTATGCTAGCTTTTTAACTGTTGGCATGCTAGGGCTAACATGCTAACATTAGTGTGCTAACATTTTATATTAGCATCTAAGCTAATTGTATAGCATGGATTTTGTGTCTCGACGCCATTCTAGAAGTATGCTAGCTATTCACCTGTTAGCGTGCTAACATTTTATGCTAGCATTTAAGCTAATTATGTATCTTTTAGCCTAATAATCACGGACTTTGTTACTTGGCGCCATCTTAGAAGTATGCTAGCTGTTCCCCTGTTAGCATGCTAATGTTAACGTTCTAATGTTTTATGCTAGCATTTTAGCTAATTTTGTATTTTTTTTAACCTAACAAGCATGGATTCTGTTACTTGGCGCCATCCCAGAAGTATGCTAGCTATTCATCTGTTAGCGTGCTAACATTTTATGCTAGAATTTAAGCTAAAAATGTATCTTTTAGCCTACTAATATGGATTTTGTTACTACACGCCATCTTAGAAGTATGCTAGCGGTTCCCCTGCTAACGTTAGCATAAAATGTTAGCATGCTAGCTATCCATCCATCCATTTGTCTACCGCTTGTCCCGTGCTAGCATTTTAGCGAATTTTGTACGTTTTGACCGAATAGTCACGGACTTTGTTACTTGGCGCCATGTTGGAAGTTTGCTAGCTGTTCCCCTGTTAGCATGCTAATGTTAACATTCAAATGTTTTATGCTAGCATTTCAGCTAATTTTGTACTTTTTAACCTAATAAGCATGGATTCTGTTACTTGGCGCCATCTTGGAAGTACGCTAGCGCCTCACTTTTTGACATGTTAATTAGCACGCAAACATTCAAGCTAATTATTCATATTTCAACGTAATCATCATTGATTTCGTTACTCGTCGCCATCTTAGAAACACAGGTATGCTTGGTGTACCCTTGTTAGTATGCTAATGCTTTACGCTGCTATTTTAGCTAATTTTGTAAGTTTAAACCTAGATATTTCTTGTTGCCATCTTAGAAGTATGCCAGCCCCTGCTAACGTTAGCGTAAAATGTTAGCATGCTAGCATTTTCGCTAATTTTGTATGTTTTGACCGAATAATCACGGACTTTGTTACTTGGCGCCATGTTGGAAATTTGCTAGCTGTTCCCCTTTTAGCATGCTAATGTTAACATTCAAATGTTGTATGCTAGCATTTCAGCTAATTTTGTACTTTTTAACCTAATAAGCATGGATTCTGTTACTTGGCGCCATCTTGGAAGTATGCTAGCTCCTCACTTTTTGACATGCTAATTAGCACGCAAACATTCAAGCTAATTATTCATATTTCAACGTAATCATCATTGATTTCGTTACTCGTCCCCATCTTAGAAACACAGGTATGCTTGGTGTACCCTTGTTAGCATGCTAATGTTTTACGCTGCTATTTTAGCTAATTTTGTAAGTTTAAACCTAGATATTTCTTGTTGCTGTATTAGAAGTATGCCAGTGGTTCTCCTGCTAACGTTAGCGTAAAATGTTAGCATGCTAGCATTTTCGCTAATTTTGTATGTTTTGACCGAATAATCACGGACTTTATTTGGCGCCATGTTGAAAGTATGCTAGCTGTTCCCCTTGTTAGCATGCTTACTTTTTATACTAGCATTTCAGCTAATGTTATATATTTAGAGCTAAAAATGATAGGTTTTGTTACTTAGTAACCTCTTGGAAGCATGCTAACTTTTCTAATTATACCAACATCTAGAATTTGAAGCTCTTTAACTTTTAAACCATTGCAACTTTCAAACTATTTTTACATCCATTCTACATTCCATCGACGTGTCAGTTCAGCTTCTGCAATTTCTGCGGAAATTGCTTCATGTAGTTATGTCCTTCCATCAAAACATGACAACAAGGTTTGGCACGGAGACGCATTCCTCCATGGATTGCTCACATTTGGCTGCGATAATTTGCCCCACACTTACCGGTTTGTTTACTCTTACTTGAGAGGATGAAAAAAAAACATCTTACCCATGTAGAATAAAGCTTCATTGTGACCCTCAAAGATGACAAAAAGTTTGCTCCACAAGTTCTGCCAGAAGTCTCCTGACGCTCCCCAGAACCTCTGAAGATGCCTGAGGAGGACAAGCTAGCTTGTTCAACCAGCACAAAAAGATGCAAACGTGCTAAATAAAACAAAAACACAACAACTATTTTCTTCAAAAAGGTCAACATCGTGCCCCTGCCAAAGAAAAAAACTGTGACCTGTCTGAATGACTATCGCCCTGTTGCACTCACCCCAATGGTGATGAAGTGCTTCAAGAGGATAGTCATCAAGAAGACCATCCCAGACACACTGGACCCTCTACAGTTTGCCTACCGGCAGAACCGGTCCACTGAGGATGCAGTCAACACCGTCATCCACACCACCCTCACCCACCTAGAGGGCAAGGACACCTATGCCAGGCTATTATTCATCGACTACAGCTCTGCTTCTAACACGGTCATCCCACAAAATCTCACTACTAAACTCCTCACTGTTGGTCTCTCTTTGACTGGGTCCTGAACATACTTGCCAACCTTGAGACCTCCGATTTCGGGAGGTGGGGGCGGGGCGTGGTCGGGGGTGGGGCAGGGGGCGTGGTTAAGATATATATATATATATATAAGAAATACTTGACTTTCAGTGAATTCTAGCTATATATATATATATATATATAATAAATACTTGAATTTCAGTGTTCATTTACAAACTACAACTCACAAACACTTTAGAGTTAGGCTCCGCCATCAGAATGTGTACTTAAACTTATAAAGATCACATGGATATTATTCAGTGAGTTGATTCACCAAAACTAACCTGTTATACAGGAGGAAAAAGCACACAGGACGTTTCAATTGTTCACAGACTGGTCGCGCTCATCAGAATGACAAGACACTTCCGGTCTGCAGGTGATAGCATTCAATTGGGAAGAAACGCCCTACTGCCCCCTACTGACCAATGTGAATAATGATAAATGTGTAATAACAGCTCCAAAAACGAATTCAAACCACAAAATAAAATAAATAAATCAACACAAAAATGTGACACATTATGGGTGGGTCACATATGTATGTACAGTAGATGGCAGTATTGTCCTGTTTAAAAGTGTCACAACATTGCTGTTTACGGCAGACGAACTGCTTTACTGTAGACACTGTTGTTGTGTGTTGTCAACACGTCACTCAGGTCCGCCTGAATTTCGGGAGTTTTTCGGGAGAAAATTTGTCCCGGGAGGTTTTCGGGAGAGGCGCTGAATTTCGGGAGACTCCCGGAAAATCCGGGAGGGTTGGCAAGTATGGTCCTGAACTTTCTCACAAACCGGCCCCAGTCAGTCAGAGTCGGCAACCAGACATCAGGCACAAAGATTCTAAGCACAGGGACCCCCCAAGGCTGCGTACACCCTCTTCATACACGACTGTGTGGCCTCCCAGAACAACACCAGTATCATCAAGTTTGCAGACGATACCACGGTCATCGAACTGATCACCGGGGGAGCTGAGGCAGCGTACAGAAGGGCGGTAGTGGAACTGGTGGCCTGATGTCAGGATAATAATCTCTCCTTGAACACAGACAAGACCAAGGAGATGATTATTGACCCACGGAGAAGGAGTGAACAGTACACACCTCTGTACATAGGGGGGTGACAGGGTGAAAACCTTTAAATTCCTCGGGACCATACTTGCCAACCCTCCCGAATTTTCCGGGAGACTCCTGAATTTCAGTGCCTCTCCTGGGACAACCATTCTCCCGAAAATCTCCCGATTTCCAGCCGGACAACTATATTGGGGGCGTGCCTTAAAGGCACTGCCTTTAGCGTCCTCTCTCCCCTGGAAAGGAGACTATTATGTATGTCTCCGTTATCCATAGGTTTATCTATAACCCATAACACAGTGGCCGAATGGATATAGTCACTCATGAACGGTCAGATTGATTGATTGATTGATTGATTGATTGAAACTTTTATTAGTAGATTGCACAGTTCAGTACATATTCCGTACAATTGACCACTAAATGGTAACACCCGAGAGAAGCACAAGGTGGCGGCAACGCAGTATTATGGGCCACCTTGCAAGCAACATTCCGTTCTCATTTGCGGATGTGTTCAACAAATCCGTGAAGGATATGTTCCCGGATTCAGAGATTGATTGATTGAGACTTTTATTAGTAGGTTGCACAGTGAAGTACATATTCCGTACAATTGACCACTAAATGGTAACACCCCAATAAGTTTTTCAACTTGTTTAAGTCGGGGTCCACTTAAATTGATTCATGATACAGATATATACTATCATCATAATGCAGTCATCACACAAGATAATCATCAGGGTGTATACATTGAATTATTTACATTATTTACAATTCAGGGTGTGGAGGGGGGGGTTAGGTTTGGTTGTTATCATCAGTCATCAACAATTGAGAACAGAGAAATGGACATTGAAACTGTAGGTCTGACTTGGTAGGATATGTACAACAAGTAGTGGACATAGAGAGAGAGATCAGAAGGCATAAGAAAAATATCTGCATTTGATTATTAACTGTCTGATTGTGGCAGTCCGCTCCCTGTATGCTCAGTGCCAGAGCTTGGTCCGCATTGCCGGTAGTAAGTCGGACACGTTTCCAGTGAGGGTTGGACTCCGCCAAGGCTGCCCTTTGTCACCGATTCTGTTCATAACTTTTATGGACAGAATTTCTAGGCGCAGTCAAGGCGTTGAGGGGATCTGGTTTGGTGGCTGCAGGATTAGGTCTCTGCTTTTTGCAGATGATGTGGTCCTGATGGCTTCATCTGGCCAGGATCTTCAGCTCTCGCTGGATCGGTTCGCAGCCGAGTGTGAAGCGACTGGGATGAGAATCAGCACCTCCAAGTCCGAGTCCATGGTTCTCGCCCGGAAAAGGGTGGAGTGCCATCTCCGGGTTGGGGAGGAGATCTTGCCCCACGTGGAGGAGTTCAAGTACCTCGGAGTCTTGTTCACGAGTGAGGGAAGAGTGGATCGTGAGATCGACAGGCGGATCGGTGCGGCGTCTTCAGTAATGCGGACGCTGTATCGATCCGTTGTGGTGAAGAAGGAGCTGAGCCGGAAGGCAAAGCTCTCAATTTACCGATCGATCTACGTTCCCATCCTCACCTATGGTCATGAGCTTTGGGTTATGACCGAAAGGACAAGATCACGGGTACAAGCGGCTGAAATGAGTTTCCTCCGCCGGGTAGCGGGGCTCTCCCTTAGAGATAGGGTGAGAAGCTCTGCCATCCGGGAGGAGCTCAAAGTAAAGCCGCTGCTCCTCCACATCGAGAGGAGCCAGATGAGGTGGTTCGGGCATCTGGTCAGGATGCCACCCGAACGCCTCCCTAGGGAGGTGTTTAGGGCACGTCCGACCGGTAGGAGGCCGCGGGGAAGACCCAGGACACGTTGGGAAGACTATGTCTCCCGGCTGGCCTGGGAACGCCTCGGGGTCCCACAGGAAGAGCTGGACGAAGTGGCTGGGGAGAGGGAAGTCTGGGCTTCCCTGCTTAGGCTGCTGCCCCCGCGACCCGACCTCGGATAAGCGGAAGAAGATGGATGGATGATTATTAACAACAATCCGGGGAGGGTGTTAGTTTAGGGTTGAAGTTGCCTGGAGGTGTACTTTTATTGCGGTTTTGAAGGAGGATAGAGATGCCCTTTCTTTTATACCTGTTGGGAGCGCATTCCACATTGATGTGGCATAGAAAGAGAATGAGTTAAGACCTTTGTTAGATCGGAATCTGGGTTTAACGTGGTTAGTGGAGCTCCCCCTGGTGTTGTGGTTATGGCGGTCATTTACTTTAAGGAAGTAGTTTTACATGTACTTCGGTGTAGTGGATTTTATAGACTAGGCTCAGTGCAAGTTGTTTTACTGGAAACTGCACCGCTAAGGACCGGAAGGCACTCCAGCGAGTGATTAAAACTGCTCAGTACATATCAGGAGCAGCCTTCCCCTCACTACAGGACATGTACTCTACCAGGGCCACCAGGAGAGCACACAACATCATAAAGGACAGTACACCCCCCCAGCACAGTCTCTTCAGCCTCCTACCATCAGGCAGACGATACAGGAGCCTGAAAACCAGGACTACGAGACTGACGAACAGTTTCTACCCACAGGCCACCAGGCTTGTGAATGCTAGCTCCCCCCACCCCTGTTTTACTTTTATCTTTTTGAACAAAAGACAGCTACCATGACCACCCCCGACTGTAGACACTTTTCACCTTTGATCACTAAAGACACTTTAACTGCAGCTGTGACCCAAGGTCACCTCCATATTTATACTGTTGACTGTCAATCAGAATGTGCAATAATGTTATGTTACTTACTGTGCCTTGTATATACATTTTTATTGTTATTTTTTATTTTAGCTAAGTACCGTGTGACTTGTTGAAGGGTGGACTAGCAAAGTAAGATTTTCATTGTACGGCAAACTGTCTAACTGTGCATATGACAAGAAACAATCTTGAATCCAATGCTAATAGAAGCCTGTCTATGGGAAATCCAATGTACATTAGCATCAAGCTAGCGCAGTTTTAGAAAACTGGAGCCGTACTTTACGTTTGAGCGTTTTTTTTCCCCAAGCATTCCCACTTTGTTGGTGTTGAAAATTGCAACATTACTTAGAGGAGGGGTTCTAAACCTTTTTGACAACTTTTCCACTACTTAGGGGCCCACTCGAATATTATATTATATTCAATAATTATATCTAACCTACTTGCGGTTTAACAGGATAAACGTGTAAACAAATTAAATGAAGCATGTGTTAATCACAAAGATTGTTATTTAGGCTTAGGTCAGGCTGATTACAAAAATAAATACTAGTCAAATCAAAATCAAATACTAACCAACCAAACCTACCCCCCCCCCCCCCCCCCCCACACCCCTGAATTGTAAGTAATGTAAATAATTCAATGTATACACCCTGATGATTATCTTGTGTGATGACTGTATTATGATGATAGTATACAGTATATGATAGTATATATCTGTATCATGAATCAATTTAAGTGGACCCCGACTTAAACAAGTTGAAAAACTTATTCGGGTGTTACCATTTAGTGGTCAATTGTATGGAATATGTACTGTACTGTACATCCATCCATCCATCCATCTTCTTCCGCTTATCCGAGGTCGGGTCGCGGGGGCCAATACTTTTGTCTACTTTTAGTCTGAAGTGTCCCAAGACTTTTGTCTAGTGTACCTACCTTGTCTGCATTGTGTGGGCACGTTGGTGCTTCCTGCTTTTAAGCAGCCATCTTAAAAAAACAGCAGCGCAGCAGCATCAGCGCAGCGGGTCTTTGAAGGGTCATAAAATCAAAACCGGAGCAGTTAGAAAAAAAAGCGCTTCTGTCATTGTAATCACAAGGGTTCAATCTCTCTCCTGTGTTAGTTTGAAGGCGAAACGACAAACGCGCTCAGAGGAGATCGTTTTTGAAGGAAGGTGACCGGTTTTTACAAAAAATTTGTTTTGAAGGGGGAATAGCAAACTTCCTGTTGATTTTTGCTGGGGGTTGTCAATTTATGAAATGTAGGTCTAAGTGAGACCTACATAGAGGTTTTTGTTTCATGTCTCTCCGACCTTCCCAGTGGGAGTTGCTGGCAGTTTTGTCATTTTTTTCTACCGAGGAGCAGGTTTTTTTGCGTTTTATTAAAAAATTGCAGTAGAGCGCAATTTTGAGATTTGGGGTTAGGTTTTTTTTTTAGATCGCAATGTTTGCCAGTCCTGATGTGTGCGTTCAGTTTGGTGAGTTTTGAAGCATGTTAAGGGGGTCAAAATACAGCTCAAAGAGGCAAAAGTTACTGTTTTTAGTACTTTTTTGTCTTGAAGGGGGAATTGCCAACTTCCTGTTGATTTTTGCCCGAGAACATACTATTATGAAATCTAGGTCTAAGTCACACCTACATAAAGGTTTTGTTTCATGTCTCTCCGACCTTTCTAGTGGGAGTTACAGGCAGTCTAGTTGGTTTTTTTCGTAGGGGGCGCTAGAGCGCAATTTTGAGTTTTGAGGTTTGGTTCTTTGATATAAAGTTTTGCCGTATATTACTGATGTGTGTGTAAAATTTGGTGAGTTTTGAAGTATGTTAAGGGGGTCAAATTACAATCTACTAATAAAAGTCTCAATCAATCAATCAGTCAACTATACTGCAAAAGAAGGGACTAAATTAATATTAAATGATACAAAAAATGTTAAAATAAACTCTTGATAAAATCTCAGTGCAAATTAAAACACAGCGTTGCCACTTTAGTCATATTTTTTGCCCTTAAGAAACTTCTCTTTGACTTTAGCTCCAGACTTCTCCAGTTTGTTTGATATTGTCATTACTGCCCCAAGTGGTGGAAAAGGGTATTACAACAGAGTACCCCTGCGGCCCTCTAGAAGGCGCCGATGTTTGTAGACCTCACACGCCGCGGACAGAAGCGTTAAAGACGGCGTAATGACTTCCTACCACGTCAGCGAGTTACCGAACGCCGCCAACAACAAGATCCCTGAGCCGATGACGAAGGCGGCCTTCTTCACGGAGTCCCACAGCCCCCCGGAGGTGTCCTGCGTGGAGGACAAGGCAACATGAGCGTCTCTGATCGCATGTCGACGGCTCAGCTTTCAGGAAACGTCAACACCACGCGGGTAAGGCGAGCAAAAGCAGCATCTCTGTTTACCCACTCGTTTTACGCACGTGAATTTGGACACTCTAAAAACAGGAAGAGGACTTTGTTGGCGCTGAGTCAAGCACGCCGAGAACAAAAGCTGCTGCTCACATTATGTAATGTTATTCTCTCAATTTTATGGTTTTCTTCCTGTTATTTAGATTTTATTTGTACATATTTTATAAGATACTACAACTTTATAAATATTTTGTTATTTTACAAATGTTTACAATTTTTTTTTAATTATAACTTTTATAGTTGTAAAACATTTTATTTTTTATTTTTAACTAGAGATTTAAATTTTAGACTACAATTTCAAACTAGGACTTAAACAAAAGCTGCTGCTCACAATGTTATGTATTGTTATCCTCTCAATCTTATAGTTTTCCTCATGTTATTTCGATTTTATTTGTACACATTTTATAAGATACAACTTTATAAATATTTTGTTATTTTACAAATGTTTACAATTTTTTAAAATTATAACATTTTCATATTTGTAAAAAATATATATATTTTTTTTTTAACTAGAGATTTAAAATTTGAACTACAATTTCAAACTAGGGTTTTAAACTAGGACTTTAAAACCCACAATTTTAACTAGGGTTTGGAAAGTTAATTTTAAACTAGCATTGTGATTTTAAACAAACATTTCAAACGGGGGTTTTGAATGATCATTTTTTAAACTAGGATTTTAAGATAGAGTTTTAGACTCAGATTTTAAACATGCATTTTGAACTACGATTTTAAACTAGAAATTTGAACTAGGATTTAAAATTATAATTTTAAAATATGGTTTTAAACTGAAGTTGTGATTTTAAACAAAAAAATTAAACAAGTGTTTTGAATAATAATTTTAAACTAGGATTATTAACTAGAATTTGAAACTAGGATTTAAAAGTGTAATTTTAAAATATGGTTTTAAACTAAAGTTCTGATTTTGAACAACAATTTTAAACTAGGATTTCAAGCTAGAATTTTAAACAAGTCTTTAAACTATGATTGTGAACTAGGATTTAAAAGTATAATTTTAAAATATTGTTTTAAACTAAAGTTCTGATTTTAAACAAAAAAAACTAAACGAGGCTTTTGAATTATAATTTTAGACTATGATTTTTAAACTAGGATTTTAAAACAGAAGTTTAAACTAGAATTTGAAGCTAGAAGTTTAAACTAGAATTTTGAACTACAATTTGAAACTAGGATTTAAAAGTATACTTTTAAAATATGGTTTAAAACTATAATTGTGATTTTTAACCAACAATTTTTAAACTAGGGTTTTGAATTATAATTTTAAACTAGGATTTTAAGATAGAATTTTAGACTCAGATTTTAAAGATGCATTTTGAACTAAGATTTTAAACTAGAAATTTGAACTAGGATTTAAAATTATAATTTTAAAATATGGTTTTAAACTGAAGTTGTGATTTTAAACAAAAAAATTAAACAAGTGTTTTGAATAATAATTTTAAACTACAATTTTAGACTAGGATTATTAACTAGAATTTGAAACTAGGATTTAAAAGTGTAATTTTAAAATATGGTTTGAAACTAAAGTTCTGATTTTGAACAACAATTTTAAACTAGGATTTCAAGCTAGAATTTTAAACAAGTCTATGATTTGATTGTGAACTAGGATTTAAAAGTATAATTTTAAAATATTGTTTTAAAGTTCTGATTTTAAACAAAAAAAATTAAACGAGGCTTTTGAATTATAATTTTAGACTATGATTTTTAAACTAGGATTTTAAAACAGAAGTTTAAACTCATTTGAAGCTAGAAGTTTAAACTAGAATTTTGAACTACAATTTGAAACTAGGATTTAAAAGTATACTTTTAAAATATGGTTCAAAACTATAATTGTGATTTTAACCAACAATTTTTAAACTAGGGTTTTGAATTATAATTTTAAGATAGAATTGTACACTCAGATTTTAAACTACAATTTTGAACTAGGATTTAAAAGTGTACTTTTAAAATAGGATTTTAAACTAAAGTTGTGCTTTTAAACAAAAATTTTGAACAAGGGTTTTGAATTAAAAATTTAAACTACGATTTTAAAATATAATTTTAAACCATAAATTTAAACTACAATTTAAAACTAGGATTTTGAACTAGGATTTGAAAGTATAATTTTAAAATATGGTTTTAAACTAAAGTTCTGATTTTAAAAACAAAAAAATTCAACTAGGGTTTTGAATTATAATTTTAAACTAGGATTTCAAACTAAGATTTTAAACTCGGATTACAATTTGAAACTAGGGTTTGAAAGTATAATTTTAAACTATGGTTTTAAACTAGAATTGTGATTTTAAACTATAAATTTAAACTAGTATACCAAACTATTTTAAATGTATGTTTTATACACATTTTTTAGGTGCCTGTACATGAAAAGTGCTGTATAAATAAAGTGTGATTGAATGCTTGTCAATGGGGCAAAACAACATGAATAATCATCATAGTTGGCAGACAGAAGCTGCTAAAAAAAAACTCATCCAACCAGACGTGCAAGTTCAGGATATGATAAATAACATGATGTAACTGCAATTGTCTTTCTGCTGGTGAGTCACCTTGCTTTTTACTCGAGTGTGCGTGTTTGTGTGTGTGTCAAGGTGTTCTTACCTGTCTGCTTTTCACTTGTGGTATCCTCATGTCTGTCAAACACATTTCAAAAATTAAAAAGTAAACATTTTTCAATTTAGGGTGAATAGAAGTATTATTCATATTCTTTATAATTAATAAATAATGATTTTATTTTATTTTATTTTTTTTAATTCTTGCCATAATCCGTTTTGACATCAATGTTTTCACTCAAATAGTCCCAAACTATAAAGCGTGTATTTTATTTCAGTAAAACCTTTCGGAGGAAAGAATATAGAATAACGCTATAAACACGTATGATCAGACTGTCATGTTGATTATTGATAAGTTGGGTCTCCACAAAAGGAGAAGAACTCACCTCAGTCTTCAGTTCCCAGTCATGTTTGTCACTGCGCCACTTCGCCTTTTAAACCCCAGCGCTTGTTTACGCCCAGCTCCGCTTGTGATTGGCTCACAGCAGGTCAGCTGACCAGCGCCGCACCCGGAAATGGCCGAGGGATTTCCTCGCCATGTTGACAAGGGAAGTCTTCCTAACGCGCTTTTCCAGGGACTTGAAACCGTAATTAACTGGTGGTACGCGGTAATGATTACTTAGAATACTATAAATTGGCAGATGTAATCAAAATACCCATGATGGATCTGCGTAAATGTACGTAAAGTGAAGTACAGGAGGCCACAACATTAGGTACACCTGTGTTCAAAGATAGGATAGGTAGAGAATAGAGATGTCCGATAATGGCTTTTTTTTGCCGATATTGTTCAACTCTTAATTACCGATTCCGATATCTACCGATATATACAGTTGTGGAATTAACACATTATTATGCCTAATTTGTTGTGATGCCCCAACTGGATGCATTAAACAATGTAACAAGGTTTTCCCAAAATAAATCAACTTGGAAAAAAAATGCCAACATGGCACTGCCATATTTATTATTGAAGTCACAAAGTGCTTTTTTTTTTTTTTTTAACATGCCTCAAAACAGCAGCTGGGAATTTGGGACATGCTGCAAGGGCTTCTGGGTATTTGTTCTGTTGTGTTACGGTGCGGTTGTTCTCCCGAAATGTGTTTGTCGTTCTTGTTTGGCGCGGGTTCACAGTGTGGCGCATATTTGTAACAGTGTTAAAGTTGTTTATACGGCCACCCTCAGTGTGACCTGTATGGCTGTTGACCAAGTATGCGTTGCATTCACTAGCGTGTGTGAAAAGACGTAGATGTTATGTGATTGGGCCGGCACACAAGGTTTATTGGCACTCTGTACTTCTCCCTACGTCCGTGTACACAGCGGCGTTTTAAAAAGTCATATATTTTACTTTTTGAAACCGATATCGATAATTTTAAAACCGATAATTTTCGATATTACATTTTAAAGCATTTATCGCCCGATAATATCGGCAGTCCGATGTTATCGGACATCTCTAGTAGAGAATATGCATTTTCTGTGCGGTATTTGTCCAAGCAGACTGTGTTTGTCGAAAACACATTTTTTGACCAATTTATGCAGAAATCCAAGTTATCCCAAAGGGTTCACATACTTTTTCTTGCAACTATATATATATATATATGTATGTATGTATGTGTGTGTGTGTGTGTGTGTGTGTGTGTGTGTATATATATATATATATATATATATATATATATATATATATATCTTTCTCCTGTTCATGACGTTAAAGTGCATCCAGCAGTGGAGGCTCCTCTAAGGGGTCTTGGGGCACTAGGAGGTTAACCCCTTTACTACTGTTACCCCAGGTGGTCCTTGGCAAAGGCCTAGTACCTGACTGCCCACTAGCCAGGGATACAGTGAAGACCTCAACCGCGGAGCAGGTGGAACACGGTAGATTTTTAAGAACTACCACAACGGCTGCGATGGCGGAAGAAGGCTGCAGCAGAAAAGGGTCCCCAGTCGTCTTGGACTCCATGCCACTGGACCCTGACCCGATTTCTGTTAAGGGTCGTGTGGTGACTGTCTGTGCACCAGTCTCCCCCACGTTAAACATATACATCACATGGACAAAGATAAGATCTTCTGGAGGAAAGTTCTGTGGTGAGATGAAACAAAAATTGAACTGTTTGGCCACAATACCCAGCAATATGTTTGGAGGAGAAAAGTTGAGGCCTTTAATCCCAGGAACACCATACCTACCGTCAAGCATGGTGGTGGTAGTATTATGCTCTGGGCCTGTTTTGCTGCCAATGGAACTGGTGCTTTACAGAGAGTAAATGAGACAATGAAAAAGAGGATTACCTCCAAATTCATCCAGGAGATCGCAAAAAGCCGCTGCCTGACCAGGGCTCAGAAAATCTGCAAAGACTCCTCCCACCCCCACCAAGGACTGTTTTCACTGCTGGACTCTAGAAAGAGGTTCCGCAGCCTCCGAAGCAGAAGGTTCTGTAACAGCTTCTTCCCTCAGGCCGTAAGACTCTTGAACGCATCATCAGACTGAGACCAAGGGAAAAAAGAACTCATAGCCATAGCACACAAAGAGGGAAACATCAAACATCAAAGAACACAAAGGACATTAAAGCCATTAAAGGAGCAGAGCTGATGCAACCAGACACTTCTACAAACAGCTATGAATAAAAAGTTAAAAAAAACATACACTGTGACGGCCTCTGCGGTGTTCCACGCCATCGTCTGCTGGGGTGGAGGGAGCATGGCCAGAGACAGGAGCAGACCCAACAAAGCAACCAATCCACTCTCAGCCAGTGTCCAGTCCGCATGGATGAGCGTCTAAGGAGACTTAGGTGTCCGATACCTGCTCATTCAGCAAAGACACTGTGAAGCAATTTAAACTAGATTTTTTATTTTAAATTGACATTTTAATCCAGAATTGGGATTTTAAACTAAATTTTTCAACTATAATTTTGATTTCAAATTAAGGTTTTAAACTACAATCGGGATTTTGAACTATAATTTAAAACTGGGATTTTTAACTAGGATTTTAAACCAGAATTATTTGATTAAAATTGAATTTTAAATTAAAATTGAGTTTTTAAAATAGAATTTTAAACAAGGATTTGAATTGAGATTTTTTTAACTAAAATTCTGATATTAAACTCGAATTTTAAAGTAGAGCTTTAAACGAGAATTGTAATTCTAAACTAGATTTCAAACTAAGTTTTAAAAAAAAAAGTAGAATTTAGATTTTTTTTTTAAACGATTTAAACTAGATTTTTTATTTTAAATTGACATTTTAATCCAGGATTGGGATTTTAAACTAAACTTTTCAACTATAAATTTTGATTTCAAATTAAGGTTTTAAACTACAATCGGGATTTTGAACTATAATTTAAAACTAGGATTTTGAACTGGGATTTTTAGCTAGGATTTTAAACCAGAATTATTTGATTAAAATTGAATTTTAAATTAAAATTGAGTTTTTAAAATAGAATTTTAAACAAGGATTTGAATTAAGATTTTTTTAAACTAAAATTCTGATATTAAACTCGAATTTTAAAGTAGAGCTTTAAACGAGAATTGTAATTCTAAACTAGATTTCAAACTAAGTTTAAAAAAAAAAGTGGAATTTAGATTTTTTTTTTTAACTATTTAAACTAGATTTTTTATTTTAAATTGACATTTTAATCCAGAATTGGGATTTTAAACTAAACTTTTCAACTATAATTTTGATTTCAAATTAAGGTTTTAATCTACAATCGGGATTTTGAACTATAATTTAAAACTAGGATTTTGAACTGGGATTTTGAACTAGGATTTAAAACCAGAATTATTTGATTAAAATTGAATTTTAAATTAAAATTGAGTTTTTAAAATGGAATTTTAAACAAGGATTTCAATTAAGATTTTATTTAACTAACATTCTGATATTAAACTCGAATTTTAAAGTAGAGCTTTAAACGAGAATTGTAATATAAACTAGATTTCAAACTAAGTTTAAAAAAAAAAGTAGAATTTAGATTATTTTTTTTTAACTATTTAAACTAGATTTTTTATTTTAAATTGACATTTTAATCCAGAATTGGGATTTCAAACTAAACTTTTCAACTATAATTTTGATTTCAAGTTAAGGTTTTAAACTACAATCGGGATTTTGAACTATAATTTAAAACTAGGATTTTGAACTGGGATTTTAAACCAGAATTATTTGATTAAAATTGAATTTTAAATTAAAATTGAGTTTTTAAAATTGAATTTTAAACAAGGATTTGAATTAAGATTTTTTTAAACTAAAATTCTGATATTAAACTCGAATTTTAAAGTAGAGCTTTAAACGAGAATTGTAATATAAACTAGATTTCAAACTAAGTTAAAAAAAAAAAGTAGAATTTAGATTTTTTTTTTTAACTATTTAAACTAGATTTTTTATTTTAAATTGACATTTTAATCCAGAATTGGGATTTCAAACTAAACTTTTCAACTATAATTTTGATTTCAAGTTAAGGTTTTAAACTACAATCGGGATTTTGAACTATAATTTAAAACTAGGATTTTGAACTGGGATTTTTAACTAGGATTTTAAACCAGAATTATTTGATTAAAATTGAATTTTAAATTAAAATTGAGTTTTTAAAATAGAATTTTAAACAAGGATTTGAATTAAGATTTTTTAAACTAAAATTCTGATATTAAACTCGAATTTTAAAGTAGAGCTTTAAACGAGAATTGCAATTATAAACTAGATTTCAAACTAAGTTTAAAAAAAAGAGTCGAATTTAGATTTTTTTTTAAACGATTTAAACTAGATTTGTTATTTTAAATTGACATTTTAATCCAGGATTGGGATTTTAAACTAAACTTTTCAACTAAAATTTTGATTTCAAACTAAGGTTTTAAACTAGAATTGTGATGTTTAAACTATACTTTTAAACAACTGAACTATAATTATATTTTGAACTAGGGATTTAAATTGCAATTGTGATTTTAAATTAAGGATTCAAATGATAATTTTGAACTATGATTTTAAACTTGGGGTTTGAACAAGAATTATCATTTTAAACTAGACTTTCAAATTACAGTTTTATACTAGGATTTTAAAAATAAACTAGAATTCTAAACTTGGGTTTTGAAATATAATTTTAAACTACTATTAAAACTTGTTTTTAAGCTTTGATTTTAAACGAGCCACTGCCAATATATTGGCAGCCACTAGGGGGAGTGTTTTCACCGCACCTGGCGATTGTCAATATAGGTGATTTTGATAAATGTCATCACTTTAGTCCTGCTTATTATTATTATCGTCATTATTATTATTATTATTTTGAGAATCTCAGCACAATTTGTGGGACAACAAATGCATTTTTTTATGTAAACATTTTGTGTCAGTACAGACCAACAAGTTGGCAAAGCGTAAATAAATATATTTTTTAATTTTTTTAATTTTAATTTTTTTTTTTTAATACAGAATACAGCATTGTTGTTGTTTACGTGTTGATGCGTGCGCAGGTTACCGTGCAGCTCCGCCGCCTGCGCCCCGCTGAGTGTCGTCGTTAGGCGGCCGGCAGCTGCTGCTTCTTCTCGCTGGGGATTGTGGGAGAATAAGGAAGGAGCGCACCGAGTCAACGAGCCTTCGTACCGGAGACATTTTTCACGTGAGTACGGCCTTTTCGCCTTCTCCTTCCCCGACAACAACACCGCGTCCTTGCCCGCTCTTGACGCCGCTTCGGTCGGTGTTTACGCCGTCGCGTCGCGTCGCGTGTTTGACGTTTTTTTTGTTGTTGTTGTTGTTGTTGTTGACCGACGTGAGAACCGGTCCGGAGGCCGAGCTTGTCGAGGAGGAAGGCCGGGGATGGGCCGTCACGACGCGGCTGACATATTGCGGAAATGCGCGGTTGTTTCGACGGTCGACCGCGGAGCGACGAAGTCTGCTTCGGTGCCCGCGAATGTCGCCTTTGGTGCGGGCGTACGACGCCGAAGCTTGGGGGGCGAATATCGCGGCCGACAATAACCCCCACTTGGCCTGGAAGTCGTGTTTGACGTTTGCACGCCATTAAACTACTGATTGACAGCTGTCAGCGCGTATCCATGACATATCCATGACATGTTCCAAAACAACACCGACCTGGAAATGCATTTTGAAGCTAACGCGTGACTTTATTCGTATTTAAAGATTATGTCATGAATTGATAACTAGTTGGTGACATTCTGGAAGCTTCATTTGAATATTTGCTAATTACTGCGTCTAATGAAGCAATAATAATAATTACCTTGGATTGTGTCCGGTCATCAGCAGACGCCATTAAATATTCACATTATCATGTCCTGAAATATTAATTACAGTCATCATCAGAGATGTCCGATAATGGCTTTTTTGCCGATATTGTCCAACTCTTAATTACCGTTTCCGATATCAACCGATACCGATATATACAGTCGTGGAATTAACACATTATTCCATCCATCCATCCATCTTCTTCCGCTTATCCGAGGTCGGGTCGCGGGGGCAGCAGCCTAAGCAGGGAAGCCCAGACTTCCCTCTCCCCAGCCACTTCGTCCAGCTCCTCCCGGGGGCTCCCGAGGCGTTCCCAGGCCAGCTGGGAGACATAGTCTTCCCAGCGTGTCCTGGGTCTTCCTCGTGGCCTCCTACTGGTCGGACATGCCCTAAACACCTCCTTAGGGAGGCGCTCGGGTGGCATCCTGACCAGATGCCCGAACCACCTCATCTGGCTCCTCTCGATGTGGAGGAGCAGCGGCTTTACTTTGAGCTCCCCCCGGATGACAGAGCTTCTCACCCTATCTCTAAGGGAGAGCCCCGCCACCCGGCGGAGGAAACTCATTTCGGCCGCTTGTACCCGTGATCTTGTCCTTTCGGTCATAACCCAAAGCTCATGACCATAGGTGAGGATGGGAACGTAGATCGACCGGTAAATTGAGAGCTTTGCCTTCCGGCTCAGCTCCTTCTTCACCACAACGGATCGATACAGCGTCCGCATTACTGAAGACGCCGCACCGATCCGCCTGTCGATCTCACGATCCACTCTTCCCTCACTCGTGAACAAGACTCCGAGGTACTTGAACTCCTCCACTTGGGGCAAGATCTCCTCCCCAACCCGGAGATGGCACTCCACCCTTTTCCGGGCGAGACACATTATTATGTCTAATTTTGTTGTGATGCCCCGCTGGATGCATTAAACAATGTAACAAGGTTTTCCAAAATAAATCAACTCAAGTTATGGAAAAAAATTATGCCATATTTATTATTGATGTCACAAAGTGCATTCTTTTTTTTTTTTAACATGCCTCAAAACAGCAGCTTGGAATTTGGGACATGCTCTCCCTGAGAGAGTATGAGGAGGTTGAGGTGGGCGGGGTTGAGATGAGGGTGTAGCGGGGTGTGTATATTGTAGCATTCCGGAAGAGTTAGTGCTGCAAGGGGTTCTGGGTATTTGTTCTGTTGTGTTACGGTGCGGATGTTCTCCCTTAATGTGTTTGTCATTCTTGTTTGGTGTGGCTTCACAGTGTGGCGCATATTTGTAACAGTGTTAAAGTTGTTTATACGGCCACCCTCGGTGTGACCTGTATGGCTATTGACCAAGTATGCATTGCATTCACTAGCGTGTGTGAAAAGACGTAGATATTATGTGATTGGGCCGGCACACAAGGTTTATTGGCACTCTGTACTTCTCCCTACGTCCGTGTACACAGCGGCGTTTTAAAAAGTCACAAATTGTAACCGATGCCGATAATTTCCGATATTACATTTTAAAGCATTTATCGGCCGATAATATCGGCAGTCCGATATTATCAGACATCTCTAGTCATCATCCCTCGTTTGTTTTGAAAGGCATATTTCTTGTATTTGTTTACCTATAGATAAATATGTCAATTATGTTTACGGAATTAGTTTATTGCAAAATGAGCCCTCCCATATTTCCAGTAGGTCGTGACATCGTGTCCGAAAGGGAGTAGGAAGAAGCGGAGCTTATTTGAGCTGCCCCCCTTTCTATTTCGTAGCAATTTCCAACACAAACAGTGGATGAATGAACAAGTAATGAATGACGTGTAACGGTCGACCCATGCCTAGCCCCTTCCTGCTCCGTCACTGATAATAAAGTGGCAAAGTTTCCCGAAATGTTCTTATCCTCCCCAGCAGCGTTAGTGCTGCACTCAGAGGTGTCAGGAAAATATTATTGTATTGCACCTAAAAAAACAAATAAGTACTTACTACTTCTACCCAGTACAAGTGTTCCTGTGTACTTACTGCATCCACTCTGTAGATGTAGTAAGTACACTTTTGTTCATGTAGGCACCTTCTACTCGGTAGAAGAGGTGAGTACACTTTTGTTCACAGAGGCTTCTTCTACTTTGTAGAAGTAGTACGGTAAGTACACTATTGTTCATGTAGGTTACTTCTACTCGGTAGAAGTAGTAAGTACACTCTTGTTCATGTAGGTTACTTCTACTCGGTAGAAGTCGTAAGTACACCATTGTTCATGTAGGGTACTTCTACTGGGTATAAGTCGTAAGTACCGTATTTTTCAGATATAAGTCGCACCTGCCGAAAATGCATAATGAAGGAAAAAAACATTATGCAACTTTCATAAACTATGCAAAAAACTGCGACTTATAGTCCGAAAAATACGGTACACATTTTCATGTAGGTTTCTTCTACTCGGTAGCAGTAGTTAGTTCACTTTTGTTCATATCGGCTACCTCTACTTGGTAGGAGTAGTAAGTACACATTTTCCTGTAGGTTACTTCTACTCGGTAGAAGTAGTAAGCACACTTCTGTTCATGTAGGCTTCTTCTACTGGGTAGAAGTAGTAATTACACTAAATATCATGTAGGCTACTTCTACTGGGTAGAAGTCGTAAGTACATATTTTCGTGTAGATTACTTCTACTCGGTAGAAGTAGTAAGTACGCTTTTGTTCATGTAGGCTTTTTTTTTCTCGGTAGAAGTCGTAAGTACACATTTTCATATAGGTTACTTCTACTCGGTAGAAGTGGTAAATACACTTGTTGATGTAGGTTACTTCTTCTCGGTAGAAGTAGCAAGTACACAATTGTTCATGTAGGTTACTTCTACTCGGTAGAAGTTGTGAGTTGACTTTTGTTCATGTCGGCTACTTCTACTTGGTAGACGTAGTAAGTACACATGTTCTTGTGGGTTACTTCTACTCGGTAGCAGTAGTAAGTACACTTTTGTTTATGTAGGCTTCTTCTACTGGGTAGAAGTAGTAATTACACTATTGTTCATGTAGGCTACTTCTACTGGGTAGAAGTCTTAAGTACATATTTTCGTGTAGATTACTTCTACTCGGTAGAAGTAGTAAGTACACTTTTGTTCAGGTAGGCTTTTTTTCTCGGTAGAAGTCGTAAGTACACATTTTCATATGGGTTACTTCTACTCGGTAGAAGTGGTAAATACACTTGTTCATGTAGGTTACTTCTTCTCGGTAGAAGTAGTAAGTACAGTTTTGTTCATGTAGGCTTTTTTTTTCTCGGTAGAAGTAGTAAGTACACATTTTCATATAGGTTACTTCTACTCGGTAGAAGTAGTAAATACACTTGTTCATGTAGGTTACTTCTTCTCGGTAGAAGTAGTAAGTACACTTTTGTTTATGTAGGCTTCTTCTACTGGGTAGAAGTAGTAATTACACTATTGTTCATGTGAGCTACTTTTACTTGGTAGAAGTAGTGAGTACACATTTTCCTGTAGGTTACTTCTACTCGGTAGGAGTAGTAAGTACACTTTTGTTCATGTAGGCTTTTTTTTCTCGGTAGAAGTCGTAAGTACACATTTTCATATAGGTTACTGCTACTCGGTAGAAGTGGTAAATACACTTGGTCATGTAGGTTACTTCTTCTCGGTAGAAGTAGCAAGTACACAATTGTTCATGTAGGTTACTTCTACTCGGTAGAAGTTGTGAGTTGACTTTTGTTCATGTCGGCTACTTCTACTTGGTAGGAGTAGTAAGTACACATTTTCTTGTGGGTTACTTCTACTCGGTAGAAGTGGTAAGTATACTTTTGTTTATGTAGGCTTCTTCTACTGGGTAGAAGTAGTAATTACAATATTGTTCATGTAAGCTACTTTTACTTGGTAGAAGTAGTAAGTACACATTTTCCTGTAGGTTACTTCTACTCGGTAGAAGTAGTAAGTACACTCTTGTTCATGTAGGCTTTTTTTTTTTCTCGATAGAAGTCGTAAGTACACATTTTCATATAGGTTACTTCTACTCGGTAGAAGTGGTAAATACACTTGTTCATGTCGGTTACTTCTTCTCGGTAGAAGTAGTAAGTACAGTTTTGTTCATGTAGGCTTTTTTTTTTCTCGGTAGAAGTAGTAAGTACACATTTTCATATAGGTTACTTCTACTCGGTAGAAGTAGTAAATACACTCGTTCATGTAGGTTACTTCTTCTTGGTAGAAATAGTAAGTAAATAATTGTCCATGTAGGTTACTTCTACCCGGTAGAAGTAGTGAGTTGACTTTTGTTCATGTCAGTAAGTAAGTACACATTTTACTTCTACTCGGTATAAGTAGTAAGTACACTTTTGTTCATGTAGGCTTTTTCTACTCGGTAGAAGTAGTAAGTACACTAGTTCATCTAGGTTACTTCTTCTCGGTAGGAGTAGTAAGTACACTAGTTCATCTAGCTTACTTCTACTCGGTAGAAGTAGTAAACTTGCAGCATTTCTCTCACACAGTTGTTGTTTTTTGGGGTTTGCGCACATTTGCAGCATTTTTATTTTGCGTTTAGTTTTTGAACTAGCCAGACCTACAGGATGCTAAAATTAGCAACGTAAATGAATTGCACTCCAATACTTTCATATGCAGTTTGTATTCAAAGATTGCATCCCTCAGGTTAGCTTGCTTGACTAACTCGCAGCATTTCCCTCATGCAGTTGTTTTTGTTTGACAACATGAATGAAAAACATGGTGTGTCCGGCAGAAAAGGAACGCTGGTACCGACTTGTTGAGTCATGTCGAGCCGAGGCGGCAAGAAGAAGCTGACCAAGACGTCCCGGTCCACCAAGGCCGGCGTCATCTTCCCTGTGGGCCGCATGCTGCGCTACATCAAGAGGGGGCTGCCCAAGTACCGCATCGGGGTGGGAGCGCCCGTCTACCTGGCGGCCGTCTTGGAGTATCTGACCGGTAAGTTTGGCACGCTGTCTTCTGTAGTGGTCATTTAAAAATGGCGGGGGGTGGAGGGGTGCAGGTGAGAGTGTGTGCCTCATCCGCGTGCAGCAGATGGCGCTGTGGTGGAAAAAAGTGAAAGGAATGCTCATAGCACAGCAATTTCCTGATGACTTTCGCTGCCTCGGGCGAATTCTGCCTAGCAACAAGTGTCACATGACCAGGAAGAAGGAGGGAAGCAAATCTGTTGGTCCTCAAAAAAGGATGGGTCAGATGGAGAGACAACATTTCGCTGTAAATATAGTTTTCCTCTTCTGCTTTTTCTCCTTCTTTTTTATTTTCCTCCCCTTTTTCTTTTTCTTTGCTTTCTTCTTTTTCTTGTGTTTCTTTCTTACAGTACATGTGGAAATTATTCACAGCACTTCACTTTTTGTTACAGCCCTATTCCATAACTGGACTGGTTAACCAGCTATTTACACCAACGACAGCAATATGTTGAGATCGATGATCATAGGTCAGAATGTATGAATATTGAATGTGGAATTCCACAAGGTTCGATTTTAGGACCCAAACTTTTTATTAGAGATGTCCGATAAAATCGGCCGATAAATGTGTTAAAATGTAATATCGAAAATTATCGGTATCGTTTAAAAAATTTTTTCCATCCATCCATCCATCTTCTTCCGCTTATCCGAGGTTGGGTCGCGGGGGCAGCAGCCTAAGCAGGGAAGCCCAGACTTCCCTCTCCCCAGCCACTTCGTCCAGCTCTTCCTGTGGGACCCCGAGGCGTTCCCAGGCCAGCCGGGAGACATAGTCTTCCCAACGTGTCCTGGGTCTTCCCCGCGGCCTCCTACCGGTCGGACGTGCCCTAAACACCTCCCTAGGGAGGCGTTCGGGTGGCATCCTGACCAGATGCCCGAACCACATCATCTGGCTCCTCTCGATGTGGAGGAGCAGCGGCTTTACTTTGAGCTCCCCCCGGATGGCAGAGCTTCTCACCCTATCTCTAAGGGAGAGCCCCGCCACCCGGCGGAGGGAACTCATTTCGGCCGCTTGTACCCGTGATCTTGCCCTTTCGGTCATAACCCAAAGCTCATGACCATAGGTGAGGATGGGAACGTAGATCGACCGGTAAATTGAGAGCTTTGCCTTCCGGCTCAGCTCCTTCTTCACCACAACGGATCGATACAGCGTCCGCATTACTGAAGACGCCGCACCGATCCGCCTGTCAATCTCACGATCCACTCTTCCCTCACTCGTGAACAAGACTCCGAGGTACTTGAACTCCTCCACTTGGGGCAAGATCTCCTCCCTAACCCGGAGATGGCACTCCACCCTTTTCCGGGCGAGAACCATGGACTCAGACTTGGAGGTGCTGATTCTCATCCCAGTCGCTTCACACTCAGCTGCGAACCGATCCAGTGAGAGCTGAAGATCCTGGCCAGATGAAGCCATCAGGACCACATCATCTGGAAAAAGCAGAGACCTAATCCTGCAGCCACCAAACCAGATCCCCTCAACGCCTTGACTGCGCCTAGAAATTCTGTCCATAAAAGTTATGAACAGAATCGGTGACAAAGGGCAGCCTTGGCGAAGTCCAACCCTCACTGGAAACGTGTCCGACTTACTACCGGCAATGCGGACCAAGCTCTGGCACTGATCATACAGGGAGCGGACTGCCACAATCAGACAGTCCGATACCCCATACTCTCTGAGCACTCCCCACAGGACTTCTCGAGGGACACGGTCGAATGCCTTCTCCAAGTCCACAAAACACATGTAGACTGGTTGGGCAAACTCCCATGCACCCTCAAGGACCCTGCCGAGAGTATAGAGCTGGTCCACAGTTCCACGACCAGGACGAAAACCACACTGTTCCTCCTGAGTCCGAGGTTCGACTATCCGGCGTAGCCTCCTCTCCAGTACACCTGAATAGACCTTACCGGGAAGGCTGAGGAGTGTGATCCCACGATAGTTAGAACACACCCTCCGGTTCCCTTTCTTAAAGAGAGGAACCACCACCCCGGTCTGCCAATCCAGTGGTACCGCCCCCGATGTCCACGCGATGCTGCAGAGTCTTGTCAACCAAGACAGCCCCACAGCATCCAGAGCCTTAAGGAACTCCGGGCGGATCTCATCCACCCCCAGGGCCTTGCCACCGAGGAGCTTTTTAACTACCTCAGCAACCTCAGCCCCAGAAATAGGAGAGCCCACCACAGATTCCCCAGGCACTGATTCCTCATAGGAAGACGTGTTGGTGGGATTGAGGAGGTCTTCGAAGTATTCCCTCCACCGATCCACAATAAATAATAATAAATAAATAATAAAAATAAATAATAAAATAATATAATAAATAAATAATAAAAATGTTTAATTTTTTTTAATTTTTTTTATTAAATCAACATAAAAAACACAAGATACACTTACAATTAGTGCACCAACCCAAAAAACCTCCCTCCCCCATTTACACTCATTCACACAAAAGGGTTGTTTCTTTCTGTTATTAATATTGTGGTTCCTACATTATATATCAATATATATCAATACAGTCTGCAAGGGATACAGTCCGTAAGCACACATGATTGTGCGTGCTGCTGGTCCACTAATAGTACTAACCTTTAACAGTTAATTTTACTCATTTTCATTAATTACTAGTTTCTATGTAACCGTTTTTATATTGTTTTACTTTCTTTTTTATTCAAGAAAATGTTTTTAATTTATTTATCTTATTTTATTTTATTAATTAAAAAAAAAAAAAGTACCTCATCTTCACCATACCTGGTTGTCCAAATTAGGCATAATAATGTGTTAATTCCACGACTGTATATATCGGTTGGTATCGGTAATTAAAGAGTTGGACAATATCGGAATATCGGATATCGGCAAAAAGCCATTATCGGACATCCCTACTTTTTATTTTATATATAAATAATATGTGTGAGGTTTCGAAAATTTTACAGTACGTATTATTCGCAGACGATACAAATTTATACTGTTCAGGAGATGACTTGAAAGTCTTAGCCGATAATATTGAAGAGGAAATGGTTAAACTAAAATTGTGGTTTGATGTAAATCAGGGGTGCTCACACTTTTTCTGCAGGCGAGCTACTTTTCAATTGATCAAGTCGTGGGGATCTACCTCATTCATATATATAATTTATATTTACTTATTTATGAAATATGTTTTTGTTAACAAGTTAAAGGTGTTTAATGATAATGCAAGCATGTTTAACACATATAGTTAATATTGTTAATAAATTAAAGGTGTTTAATGATAATGCAAGCATGTTTAACACATAGTTAATATTGTTAAAAAATTAAAGGTGTTTAATGATAATACAAGAATGTTTAATACATATAGTTAATATTGTTAACAACTTAAAGGTGTTTAAAGATAATACAAGCATGTTTAACACATATAGTTAATATTGTTAACAAGTTAAAGGTGTTTAAAGATAATACAAGCATGTTTAACACATATAGTTAATATTGTTAATAAGTTAAAGGTGTTTAAAGATAATACAAGCATGTTTAACACATATAGTTAATATTGTTAACAAGTTAAAGGTGTTTAAAGATAATACAAGCATGTTTAACACATATAGTTAATATTGTTAATAAGTTAAAGGTGTTTAAAGATAATACAAGCATGTTTAACACATATAGATTCCTTTCTTTCATGAAGACAAGAATATAAGTTGGTGTATTACCTGATTCTGATGACTTGCATTGATTGGAATCAGACAGTTGTGCTGATAATGTCCGCATTTTCGAATGGAGGAGAAAAAAAGTCCTCCTTTCCGTCCAATACCACATGAAAGTGGTTGGTTTTTGGCATCTTATTTGTCCAGCTTCCGTACTCCTTTGTATACACTTTACAAGAAATACATTGTCGGCAAACTCCGTAGCTTGCTAGCTTGTGCACGCCAGCTTTCTGAGACTCTTATTTTGTTAGCGCAACTGTGCAACTGTGCAGTCGGTCTTTGGAGTTTTGACGACAGGTACGGCACCAGAGTCTGTTGAAATAAAGTGTTTCTCGCCTTCCAGTCGGTAATTTTAATGAGCTGGCAGCAGCCAGCGTCATCTCAGAAGACCCTCGGGTGCCGTGAATGTCAATCAAGTGATGAAAGTGACGTCATAGTGAAGATTTATGATCGCTCATTTTTAGGACTATTTTTTTAATGCCTGGCTGGTGATCGACTGACACACCCTCCGAGATCGACCGGTAGCTCGCGATCGACGTAATGAGCACCCCTGATGTAAATAAATGATCTTTAAACTTGGAAAAGACTAAATTTACGGTATTCAGTAATAAAAGAAAGATAGGAGTTAGTTTATCCATAAACAATGTGAAAATTGAGAAGGTGTCTGAAATCAGATTTCTTGGGGTCATCTTAGATGAAAAGTTGACATGGAAAGCTCATATATTGCATGTGAAAAATAAGCCTATTTATTTTGTACAAGGTTAAATACAGTTTCCCGTATAATACAATGAGAATGTTATATTGCTCAATTATTCTACCTTATTTCAATTATTGTGCAGAAATATGGGGAAATACATATCACAGCAACATAATGCCTTTATTTCTTTCACAGAAAACAGCAATTTGTATAATTTTTACAGTAGGATATAGAGACCACACAAATCCACTCTTCATTAGGTCAGGATTATTCAAACTAAAAGACATTGTAGAATTGCATACTCTATTAGTGATGTTCAAAGCTAGAAATGAAGTTCTTCCGAAGGACTTACAAAAGTTATTTGTGTTCACGTCTGAAGATGAGAACCACAGAAGGCCGTATCATTTTAAACATCCAAGAGTGCCAACAAATTTGAAGCACATGTGCTTGTCTGTTGCTGGTGTGAAAGCATGGAATTCTCTAGACAAAGACTTAAAAAGTTGCACAAATATCTTTGAATTTAAAAAGAGTTACAAGAAGAGACAACTGGAATTATATCAAACTGATTTTTGATTTTGTTTGGACGTGTCATTTTGAAAATGCTTAAACGAAAATTAAAAGTATGTTGGCGTTGGGGTGTTGGTGGAGGGAACAGTGATAAAGTCATCTAAAATAATATGTGTTAAAAAGGGGGCAGATAAATATAAGAATAGTATTCTTCCATCTGCTCCTTTCTGATCATGGAAATGTATAAGAAACAAAAACAACAATGAAAGTGTATATGGCTTGTATACTGTATATTTTTTCTTTTGTCTCTTTCTTTCCTTTTTGTCTTTTTTCTTTAATTATTTTCTTTTTTTTCTTTTTTCTCCTTTCTTTATTCTTCTGTTTTCTTTTTCTCTGTTTTTCCACTTTCTTTCTTTTCTTTTTCTGCTTTCTTTCTTTTTATATTTTCCTTCTTTTTATGTCTTCTTTCTTTCTTTTTTGTTTCTCTTCTTTCCTCCTTTTTGCCTTTTTTTTCTTTTTTGTCTTTTCTTTCATTCTTATATATATTTTATTTAAATATTTTCTTTCTTTCTTTAAATCTTTAAATTCGTCTTATTTTCTTTATTTTTTTTGTTTTTCCTCTTTTCTTTCTTTGTTTTCCACTTTCTTTCTTTTCTTTTTCTGCATTCTTTCCTTCTTTTGATCTTTTCCTTCTTTTTGTCTTCTTTCTTTCTTTCTTTTTTGTTTTTCTTCTTTCCTCTTTCTTTTTTCTCTTTTCTTTCATTTTTTTAATATTTACTTTATTTTAAATAATTTCTTTAAATCTTTAAATTCTTCTTATTCTCTTTTCTTTTTTGTTTTTCTCCTTTCTTTCTCAGTTTTTCTACTTTTTTTCTTTTCTTTTCAGCTTTTCTTTCTTTTTGTCTTTTTTCAATCTTTCTTTCTTTCTTTTTCTTGTTTGTTTCTTTTTCCTCCTTTTTTGTCTTCTTTCCTCCTTTTTTGTCTTCTTTCTTTTTTCTCTTTTCTTCCTTTTTACATTTACATTCTTTAAATTGTTTCTTTCTATCTTTAAATTCTTCTAATTTTGTTTTCTTTTTTGTTTTTCTCCTTTCTTTTTTTATCGTCTTCTTTTTATCTTTTCTCTCTTTCTTTTGATTGTATTTTTATCTTTTCTTTCTGTCTTTTTATCGTCTTTTTTATCATTCCTTTTTCTTATTATTCTTTCATTCTTCTTTTTCACTTTTCTTTTCTCTTTTCTTCCTTCTTTTTTTTTCTTTATTCTTTTTCTTTGCTTACTGTGAAGCTTCATATCGATGACCATTAATGGTTTGTGTAAAGTGCTAGCGTAGTAACAAAAGAAGCCACCAGGTGTTTTCCCAGTCATTTGTTCCGTCTTCAAATTGACTTATTTTGTTTTCAACGCAGCTGAGATCCTGGAGCTGGCGGGAAATGCAGCCCGAGACAACAAGAAGGGTCGCGTGACCCCGCGACACATCCTGCTGGCCATCGCCAATGACGAGGAACTCAACCAGGTGAGTTGATGCAGGTCCAGGTGCTTGGTCTTCACTAGCAAAGGTTTTAAACCCCCCCACCCCCTTGTCCGACCAGCTGCTGAAGGGCGTGACCATCGCGGCCGGCGGCGTCCTGCCCAACATCCACCCCGAGCTTTTGGCCAAGAAGAGAGGCGCTAAAAGCAAACTGGAGACTCCTCTCTCGCCCGCCCCGGAGAAGAAAGCCAAGCCGGCCAAGAAGACGGCGGCCAAGAAGCCGAGCAGGAAGAAAGCGGCGGGAAAGGCCAAGGTAAGTTGGACTTGAGACCAGAGTGTCTAAACGTGACGCGAGGTGTGGTCCTCCACAGAAACAAGGGGAGGCCAGCAAGACGGCGTCGGCCGACAGCACCACCGAGGGATCTCTGGCAGACAGCTTCACCGTGCTCTCCACCAAGAGCCTCTTCCTGGGTCAGAAGGTCAGTCCTGGCAGAACCGTGAGCAGGCCTTTGCCGAGTCCTCCGGCATCGCCCGCAAAGCTTTGGTCTGCTGGTCAAAAACTAAATGCCAGCATGGAAACTAATGAGTGCTTGGATTTAATGAAAGACAGAAAAAAAATGGCTTGATTTGTTGGGATTGCACTTTTAAAAACGTTGTATGCTTCCCGTCTCGCTAATACAATCATCTGCTTCTTTTGTATTTAAATTTATTTTCACAATAATCCTCAACTGTGGTGTTTCATGACCGGGGATGTGCTGATGTGTGCAATTTCATGGATGGAGAGAAACATTTGATTATTTTCTGGCTTTTTTTTTTTTTACCGTAATTGTGGTCTAAAATGTTGTAATATTGATGATAAATGTTTTTTGTTTTTTTACAGTAGTTAGCATCACATCAGTGCATCCCTGTTTAAAAGGCACACATGCTAATAATGCTAACAGGAGCCTGTTGCTGTTCCTGACAGTTTAACAGACACCTTGACTTTTCCTTCTTGCATCGCTTTCTATCTTCCTAATCACGCCTTGTTACTCACGCGGAGCAAGGAGCCTCCAGCAACGCTTACATTCACTTCTTTATCACAGCCTGACACTTTGGTGTTGTGCCACCACAAATAGATGTGGGCAATTACAATAGATTTGTGTTGTGCCACCACACGCAGATATGGTCCACAACCAGTCTAGTTGTGCCACCACAAATAGATTTTGTGTTGTGCCACCACAAATAGATGTGGGCCAACTCAAATGGATGTGTGCCACCATACATATATGTGGGTCATAACAAATCTGTTTGTGCCACCACAAATACAGTCGATGTGGGCCACGACAAAAAGATGTAGGTCACCACAAATAGGTGTGAGCCACTACAAATTGACGTGGGCCACCACACATAGATGTGGGCCATCACAAATGTGTGTTGAGCCGCCACAGATAAAATTGTGTTGTGCCACCACAAACAGATGTGGGCCAACTTAAACAGATGTGGGCCACCACACATACCTGTAGATGTGGGCCACCAGCAAATATGTGGGCCACCACAACAAATATGTGGTCCACCACAAATAGATGTGGGCCACCACACATAGATGTGGGCCACAACAAGGATGTGGGCCACAACAAATTGATGCGGACCACCACACATAGATGGGGCCACCACAGACAGTAGATGTGGGCCACCACAGACAGATGTTGGCCTCAACAAATCTAGTAGTGCCACCACACACAGATGTGGGCCACCACACGTAGATGTGGGCCACGACAAATATGTGGGCCACCACATATAGATGTGGGCCACAACAAATATGTGGGCCACCACACATAGATGTGGGCCACCACACATAGATGTGGGCCACAACACATAGATGTGGGCCACCACACATAGATGTGAGCCACCACACATAGATGTGGGCCACAACAAATATGTGGGCCACCACACATAGATGTGGGCCACAACAAATATGTGGACCACCACACATAGATGTGGGCCACCACACATACAGTAGATGTGGGCCACCACAGACAGATGTTGGCCTCAACAAATCTAGTAGTGCCACCACACACAGATGTGGGCCACCACACGTAGATGTAGGCCACAACAAATATGTGGGCCACCACACATAGATGTGGGCCACCACACATAGATGTGAGTCACCACACATAGATGTGGGCCACCACAAATATGTGGGCCACCACACATAGATGTGGGCCACCACACATACAGTAGATGTGGGCCACAGACAGATGTTGACCTCAACAAATCTAGTAGTGCCACCACACACAGATGTGGGCCACCACACGTAGATGTGGGCCACGACAAATATGTGGGCCATCACACATAGATCTGGGCCACAGCAAATATGTGGGCCACCACACATAGATGTGGGCCACCACACATAGATGTGGGCCACCACACATAGATGTGAGCCACAACAAATATGTGGGCCACCACACATACAGTATAAGTGGGCCACCACAGACAGATGTTGGCCTCAACAAATCTAGTAGTGCCACCACACGTAGATATGGGCCACAACAAATATGTGGGCCACCACACATAGATGTGGGTCACCACAGACAGATGTTGGCCTCAACAAATCTAGTAGTGCCACCACACGTAGATGTGGGCCACAACAAATATGTGGGCCACCACACATAGATGTGGGTCACCACAGACAGATGTTGGCCTCAACAAATCTAGTAGTGCCACCACACACAGATGTGGGCCACCACACATAGATGTGGGCCACCACACATAGATGTGGGCCGCAACAAATATGTGGGCCACCACACATAGATGTGGGCTACTACACATAGACGTGGGTCACCACAGACAGATGTTGGCCTCAACAAATCTAGTAGTGCCACCACATACAAATGTGGGCCACCACACATACAGGTAGATGTGGGGCACAACAAATATGTGGACCACCACACATAGATGTGGGCTACTACACATAGACGTGGGTCACCACAGACAGATGTTGGCCTCAACAAATCTAGTAGTGCCACCACATACAAATGTGGGCCACCACACATACAGGTAGATGTGGGGCACAACAAATATGTGGACCACCACACATAGATGTGGGCCACCACAAATATGTGGGCCACCACACATAGATGTGGGGCACAACAAATATGTGGACCACCACACATAGATGTGGGCTACTACACATAGACGTGGGTCACCACAGACAGATGTTGGCCTCAACAAATCTAGTAGTGCCACCACATACAAATGTGGGCCACCACACATACAGGTAGATGTGGGGCACAACAAATATGTGGACCACCACACATAGATGTGGGCCACCACAAATATGTGGACCACCACACATAGATGTGGGCCACAAAAAATATGTGGGCCACCACACATAGATGTGGGCCACCACACATAGATGTGGGCCACCACACATAGATGTGGGCCACCACAGACAGATGTTGGCCTCAACAAATCTGGTAGTGCCACCACACACAGATGTGGGCCACCTCATATAGATGTGGGCCACAACAAATATGTGGGCCACCACACATAGATGTGGGCCACCATACATAGATGTGGGCCACCACAGACAGATGTTGGCCTCAACAAATCTGGTAGTGCCACCACACACAGATGTGGGCCACCTCATATAGATGTGGGCCACAACAAATATGTGGACCACCACACATAGATGTGGGCCACCACACATATATGTGGGCCACCACAAATTTGTGTTGTGCCACCACAAACAGATGTGGGCCAACTCAAACAAATGTGGGCCACCACAACAAATATGTGGGCCACCACAACAAATATGTGGGCCACCACAACAAATATGTGGACCACCACACATAGATGTGGGCCACGACACATAGATGTGGGCCACCACACATTTGTGTTGTGCCACCACAAACAGATGTGGGCCAACTCAAACAGATGTGGGCCACCACAACAATTATGTGGGCCACAACAACAAATATGTGGGCCACAACAAATATGTGGGCCACCACACATATATGTGGGCCACAACAAAGATGTGGGCCACTGCACATGGATGTGGGCCACCACAGACAGATGTTGGCCTCAACAAATCTAGTAGTGCCACCACACACAGAAGTGGGCCACAACAAATATGTGGGCCACCACAAATATGTGGGCCACCACAAATATGTGGGCCACCACACATAGCTGTGGGCCACCACAGACAGTTGTTGGCCTCAACAAATCTAGTAGTGCCACCACACACAGATGTGGGCCACCACACATACATGTGGGCCACCACACATAGATGTGGGTCACCACAGACAGATGTTGGCCTCAACAAATCTAGTAGTGCCACCACATACAGATGTGGGCCACCACACATACGGGTAGATGTGGGGCACAACAAATATGTGGGCCATCACACATAGATGTGGGCCATCACACATAGATGTGGGCCACCACACATAGATGTGGGCCGCCACAAATATGTGGGCCACCACACATAGATGTGGGCCACAAAAATATGTGAGCCACCACACATAGATGTGGGCCACCACACATAGATGTGGGCCACCACAGACAGATGTTGGCCTCAACAAATCTAGTAGTGCCACCACACACAGATGTGGGCCACCACACATAGATGTGGGCCACCACAGACAGATGTTGGCCTCAACAAATCTGGCAGTGCCACCACACACAGATGTGGGCCACCACATATAGATGTGGGCCACAACAAATATGTGGGCCACCACACACAGATGTGGGCCACCACAAATTTGTGTTGTGCCACCACAAACAGATGTGGGCCAACTCAAACAGATGTGGGCCAACTCAAACAGATGTGGGCCACCACAACAAATATGTGGGCCACCACAACAAATATGTGGACCACCACAACAAATATGTGGGCCACCACAACAAATATGTGGGCCACAACAAATATGTGGACCACCACACATAGATGTGGGCCACCACACATAGATGTGGGCCACCACAAATTTGTGTTGTGCCACCACAAACAGATGTGGGCCATCTCAAGATGTGGGCCACCACACATACATGTGGGCCACCACACATAGATGTGGGTCACCACAGACAGATGTTGGCCTCAACAAATCTAGTAGTGCCACCACACACAGATGTGGGCCACCACACATAGATGTGGGCCACCACAGACAGATGTTGGCCTCAACAAATCTGGCAGTGCCACCACACACAGATGTGGGCCACCACATATAGATGTGGGCCACAACAAATATGTGGGCCACCACACACAGATGTGGGCCACCACAAATTTGTGTTGTGCCACCACAAACAGATGTGGGCCAACTCAAACAGATGTGGGCCAACTCAAACAGATGTGGGCCACCACAACAAATATGTGGGCCACCACAACAAATATGTGGACCACCACAACAAATATGTGGGCCACCACAACAAATATGTGGGCCACAACAAATATGTAGACCACCACACATAGATGTGGGCCACCACACATAGATGTGGGCCACCACAAATTTGTGTTGTGCCACCACAAACAGATGTGGGCCATCTCAAGATGTGGGCCACCACACATACATGTGGGCCACCACACATAGATGTGGGTCACCACAGACAGATGTTGGCCTCAACAAATCTAGTAGTGCCACCACATACAGATGTGGGCCACCACACATAGATGTGGGCCACGACAAATATGTGGGCCACCACACATAGATGTGGGCCACCACACATAGATGTGGGCCGCCACAAATATGTGGGCCACCACACATAGATGTGGGCCACAAAAATATGTGAGCCACCACACATAGATGTGGGCCACCACACATAGATGTGGGCCACCACAGACAGATGTTGGCCTCAACAAATCTAGTAGTGCCACCACACACAGATGTGGGCCACCACACATAGATGTGGGCCACCACAGACAGATGTTGGCCTCAACAAATCTGGCAGTGCCACCACACACAGATGTGGGCCACCACATATAGATGTGGGCCACAACAAATATGTGGGCCACCACACACAGATGTGGGCCACCACAAATTTGTGTTGTGCCACCACAAACAGATGTGGGCCAACTCAAACAGATGTGGGCCAACTCAAACAAATATGTGGGCCACCACAACAAATATGTGGGCCACCACAACAAATATGTGGGCCACCACAACAAATATGTGGACCACCACAACAAATATGTGGGCCACCACAACAAATATGTGGGCCACAACAAATATGTGGACCACCACACATAGATGTGGGCCACCACACATAGATGTGGGCCACCACAAATTTGTGTTGTGCCACCACAAACAGATGTGGGCCATCTCAAACAGATGTGGGCCAACTCAAACAGATGTGCGCCACCACAACAAATATGTGGACCACCACAACAAATATGTGGGCCACCACAACATATATGTGGACCACCACAACAATTATGTGGGCCACCACAACAAATATTTGGGCCACAACAAATATGTGGGCCACAACAAATATGTGGGCCACCACACATATATGTGGGCCACCACAAAGATGTGGGCCACGACAAAGATGTGGGCCACCACAGACAGATGTTGGCCTCAACAAATCTATTAGTGCCACCACACACAGATGTGGGCCACCACACATAGATGTGGGCCACAACAAAGATGTCGGGCCACAACAAGTATGTGGGCCACCACACATATATGTGGGCCACGACAAAGATGTGGGCCACCACAGACAGATGTGGGCCTCAACAAATCTAGTAGTGCCACCATACACAGATGTGGGCCACCACACATAGATGTGGGCCACAACAAAGATGTGGGCCACCACACGGAGATGTGGGTCACAACAAGTATGTGGGCCACCACACATATATGTGGGCCACAACAAAGATGTGGGCCACCACACATAGATGTGGGCCACCACAGACAGATGTTGGCCTCAACAAATCTATTAGTGCCACCACACACAGATGTGGGCCACTGCACGTAGATGTGGGCCACTGCACATAGATGTGGGCCACTGCACATAGATGTGGGCCAGTACACATAGATGTGGGCCATAAATATGTAGTTGTGCCACCACAAATAAATGTGTGTTGTGCCACCGCAAGTGGACGTGAGCCACCACAAATAGATTTGGCTGTACCTGTTGGCTCTGGCTCATAAACACATTATTTGGGGACTGTGTGAATTACATCAGAGTGCCCGTGCACTGTCAGTCTGCTACTTAACACACTTGGTCTGCCAGAGAAGAAGAAGATGTAGCAGAAGGGATCGGTGTTGCCAACTCAGCGACTTTTGTGGCTATGTATTCACCCTTGATTATGCAAATCATACAAATCAGATCGGGACATTAGTGGCCCTCCCGCCTGCCGCAAATAGATTGCAGTGCCGTGGCAAACACCCTGATGGCATCTGTAAAGCTGAGAGGATGCTGCTGTAAGGCCACGCCCCCTAGAGGCCACCACAAGAGCTGCACCAGAGTGTGAAAGTCAAGGTGTGCTGTGAGGCTCAGGTGATGTCAACTTGGTTTTAATGGCTTTGCTTCCTCCTTCCTTCCTTCCTTCCTTCCTTCCTCCTCGGCATGCCTCCTTCATCCCCCCCTCCCCTCCTCCTCAGCTCAACCTCATCCACAGTGAAGTCAGCAACTTGGCTGGCTTCGACGTGGAGGGGGTCATCAACCCCACCAACGCCGAGCTTGATCTAAAAGATGACCTAGGTGAGACTCCGCCCCCTCACGCCCCGCCCTAACACCCCACAGCCCCCGCCCCCTTTGGTCGCAGCAGGCTTGAACTACTTTAATGTTTGCACGTTTGCTCCTCCCTTCCTGTCAGGTGACGCATCTTGACTTCCTGTCTGACAGGAAGTGAACGAGACAAGAAATCAGGGCGCCTCAATTAGTCAGCATCTTAATGGGCGAGTAAAATGTCTTCTCCTTTTGATTGAATAATATTTACTAGTAATTAGTAAATATAAACAAAATATGATAAATATAAACAAACATTTTGACATTATTTTGGCTAATGATGTTATTTCAACACGTTTTTGTTTTTTTAATCAAACAAGAACGTTAAAATAAACAAAGCTAGAGTTTAAAGGCCTACTGAAATGCGATTTTCTTATTTAAACGGGGATAGCAGGTCCATTCTATGTGTCATACTTGATCATTTCGCGATATTGCCATATTTTTGCTGAAAGGATTTAGTAGAGAACATCGACGATAAAGTTCGCAACTTTTGGTCGCTGATAAAAAAGCCTAGCCTGTACCGGAAGTAGCAGACGAGTAGCGTGACGTCACAGGTTGTGGAGCTCCTCACATCTGCACATAGTTTACAATCATGGCCACCAGCAGCGAGAGCGATTCGGACCGAGAAAGCGACGATTTCCCCATTAATTTGAGCGAGGATGAAAGATTTGTGGATGAGGAAAGTGAGAGTGAAGGACTAGAGGGCAGTGGGAGCGATTCTGATAGGGAAGATGCTGTGAGAGGAGGGTGGGACCTGATATTCAGCTGGGAATGACTAAAACAGTAAATAAACACAAGACATATATATACTCTATTAGCCACAACACAACCAGGCTTATATTTAATATGCCACAAATTAATCCCGCATAACAAACACCTCCATATAACCCGCCAATACAACTCAAACACCTGCACAACACACTCAATCCCACAGCACCGTTCACCTTCCCAAAGTTCATACAGCACATATATTTCCCCAAAGTCCCCAAAGTTACGTACGTGACATGCACATGGTGGCATGCACGTACGGGCAAGCGATCAAATGTTTGGAAGCCGCAGCTGCATGCGTACTCACGGTACCGCGTCTGCGTATCCAACTCAAAGTCCTCCTGGTAAGAGTCTCTGTTGTCCCAGTTCTCCACAGGCCAATGGTAAAGCTTGACTGTCATCTTCCGGGAATGTAAACAATGAAACACCGGCTGTGTTGTCCGGCACAACAGTCAGGGGGTGCATTCTACGGCGGGGGTGCGTTATCCGGCACAACACCTGCCGCAATACACCGCTTCCCACCTACAGCTTTCTTCTTTGCTGTCTCCATTGTTCATTGAACAAATTGCAAAAAAAATTCACCAACACAGATGTCCAGAATACTGTGGAATTTTGCGATGAAAACAGACGACTTAATAGCTGGCCACCATGCTGTCCCAAAATGTCCTCTACAATCCGTGACGTCCCGCGCAGGCGTCATCATACCGAGACGTTTTCAGCAGGATATTTTGCGCGAAATTTAAAATTGCACTTTAATAAGCTAACCCGGCCGTATTGGCATGTGTTGCAATGTTAAGATTTCATCATTGATATATAAACTATCAGACTGTTTGGTCGGTAGTAGTGGGTTTCAGTAGGCCTTTAATCAAAAGTAGCTAAATTATCCTTTATTACAAAAGCTTTTTAAATTTTGTGAACAATTTTTATTAATTTTTTACATTCAATTGAATATAAAATTGTAGGCAAAGTTTGCATTCAAAAATTCAGTTTGTGAAAATACAGTGTTTTAAAATGTATTGTGAAAAATAAATACATTTAAAGGCACTAATTTTGCTCATTAATCTGAATTCAATTCTACTGAGCCCCTAAAGGGACATGGGGGGAAAACATTTTTTTATAATATTTTTTTAATTTTATTTTTTAGACATGTATCTCGTGCGCACGAGAAACTTTTTATAAAGTTATTAAAAAAATCGCGTGGACATCGGGGGCAGTACCTCTGGATTGGCAGACCGGGGTGGTGGTTCCTCTCTTTAAAAAGGGGAACCGGAGGGTGTGTTCTAACTATCGTGGGATCACACTCCTCAGCCTTCCCGGTAAGGTCTATTCAGGTGTACTGGAGAGGAGGCTACGCCGGATAGTCGAACCTCGGGTTCAGGAGGAACAGTGTGGTTTTCGTCCTGGTCGTGGAACTGTGGACCAGCTCTATACTCTCGGCAGGGTCCTTGAGGGTGCATGGGAGTTTGCCCAACCAGTCTACATGTGCTTTGTGGACTTGGAGAAGGCATTCGACCGTGTCCCCCCGGAAGTCCTGTGGGGAGTGCTCAGAGAGTATGGGGTTTCGGACGGTCTGATTGTGGCAGTCCGCTCCCTGTATGATCAGTGTCAGAGCTTGGTTCGCATTGCCGGCAGTAAGTCGGACACGTTTCCGGTGAGGGTTGGACTCCGCCAAGGCTGCCCTTTGTCACCGATTCTGTTCATAACTTTTATGGACAGAATTTCTAGGCGCAGTCAAGGCGTTGAGGGGATCCGGTTTGGTGGCTGCAGGATTAGGTCTCTGCTTTTTGCAGATGATTTGGTCCTGATGGCTTCATCTGGCCAGGATCTTCAGCTCTCACTGGATCGGTTCGCAGCTGAGTGTGAAGCGACTGGGATGGGAATCAGCACCTCCAAGTCCGATTACATGGTTCTCGCCCGGAAAAGGGTGGAGTGCCATCTCCGGGTTGGGGAGGAGATCTTGCCCCAAGTGGAGGAGTTCAAGTACCTCGGAGTCTTGTTCACGAGTGAGGGAAGAGTGGATCGTGAGATCGACAGGCGGATCGGTGCGGCGTCTTCAGTAATGCGGACGCTGTATCGATCCGTTGTGGTGAAGAAGGAGCTGAGCCGGAAGGCAAAGCTCTCAATTTACCGGTCGATCTACGTTCCCATCCTCACCTATGGTCATGAGCTTTGGGTTATGACCGAAAGGACAAGATCACGGGTACAAGCGGCCGAAATGAGTTTCCTCCGCCGGGGGGCAGGGCTCTCCCTTAGAGATAGGGTGAGAAGCTCTGTCATCCGGGGGGAGCTCAAAGTAAAGCCGCTGCTCCTCCACATCGAGAGGAGCCAAATGAGGTGGTTCGGGCATCTGGTCAGGATGCCACCCGAGCGCCTCCCTAAGGAGGTGTTTAGGGCATGTCCGACCGGTAGGAGGCCACAAGGAAGACCCAGGACACGTTGGGAAGACTATGTCTCCCGGCTGGCCTGGGAACGCCTCGGGATCCCCCGGGAGGAGCTGGACGAAGTGGCTGGAAAGAGGGAAGTCTGGGCTTCCCTGCTTAGGCTGCTGCCCCCGCGACCCGACCTCGGATAAGCGGAAGAAGATGGATGGATGGATGGATATTAAAAAAAAAAAATGTAAATTTTTTTTTTAGACATGTATCTCGTGGGCACGAGATACATGTCTAAAAAAATAAAATAAAATAAAAAATAAAGCATTTTTTTTTATTTATTGTTTATAACTTTATAAAAAAGTTCTCGTGTGCACGAGATACATGTCTAAAAAAAATTTTTTTTTTTAAATATTATAAAAAAAAAATTTAGATTCAATTGTCAGCAAATTATTTCCAAAGCGAATAATTCAGTGACATTAATTCATTGTCCAAAAAAAGCTTTTGTATTAAAGACACAAATTAACCTCCATAATGGTCTCTTCCTGTTTACTTTATTGTGTGAGAGTGCACCCTCTGCTGGTGGCTTCCCAGTACTGCAATCTGTCAGGCCGCCATTGCTTCAACATTTGCGACGTTAGCGCGATCAAATTTGACATTTCTGATTGAGGGAAGAAAAAAAAAATATTTGATCATTTTTGTCAGGTGTTTGCACAAGATGGCTGATTGAGGCGCTTCCTGATTCCATGGTGACCTCGTTGTTGTTTTGTTTGTTTGACGTCATCAGCCGTCGCTGACTCGCCGTGTTTTCACCGCCATTGTTGTTGTTTGTTGTCGTTCATCTGTAGTTGCAAGTTGTCCAAGCTGACATTTCCATAGTGGAGAGCGACGCTGTCATTCACCCGACCAACGAGTCCTTCTATACGGGCGGGGAAGTAGGTAAAGAAACCAGCCTCCATCGCCATAGCAACAAGAATACACCTGCTGCTGCTGCTTTGGTGCTTTTTGTTATCGTGGGCTGACTTGGACTGAGCCGTCAGTCACTTTTCAAATCAACTCAGGACACAACATTAGGCACCCCCCGTGTCCCTAATGTGGTGTCCGATGAGAAGGTCGCACTTCTGCTTCAGTCGTGTGCTTTAAATGTTGTGGACTTTGGAGCTTTTCCTCAGTTTGTCTGCGAAAGTCTGCTGAGTGAAGTACCTCCTTTTGCCGAGGTCAAAGGTCCCTGCTGTAGGCGCCCGCACGTCCGCCCGCATGTCCACGCCTTCTTGTCCCGCCCCTGCCCCTCGCTGACAAAGTGAGACGTGGTCTGGTTCTCTTGCAGGCTCCGCCCTGGAGAAGAAAGGAGGGAAGGAGTTTGTAGAGGCTGTGCTGGAGCTGAAGAAGAAAAATGGACCCTTGGATGTGGCTGGTGGTCAGTGGGCTTTTATTCTTCTTTCTTTCCATCTACACGTCTACATACACACTTATCTATATATTCATCTATACACTTATACGTCTACACACTTATCTATACACTTATACATAGGGATGATGTTTGATAAGAAATTATCGAGTTCGAGCCCGTTATCGAATCCTCTTATCGAACCGATTCCTTATCGATTCTCTTATCGAATCCAGATAGGTCGTTGTATATGGAAAAAAACACACAATATTTGGTTTAACAAAAGCTCACTTTTATTTTATAGGAAAAAAATAAAATAAAATAAATAAATAAATATTGACTGTTGTTACCCCCCTAATAAAATGTACCCAAAGTATATTAAGTGGGATTTTTCAGAACAACAAATATATACAGTAACACAAAAACAACCTGTCTCTGTGATTACTATAGGTCAGGGGTCGGCAACCTTTGCCAGTCAAAGAGCCATTTTGACCAGTTTCTCAAATTATAGAAAACAATGGGAGCCGCAAATTTTTTTTGAAATTTTAAACGAATTAACACTGCATACGAATTTTTTTTTTTTGCTTTGTGCTATGTATAACCAGGGGTCTCAGACACGCTGCCCACACCTTTATGTGGAATTTGAAAGCTGGTGCGGCACGCGGGTTTTAATTGAACGCCGCTTGTCAGCGTCATGCGTGCCGTGATGGTACAGCATATAGCACCCACTACAGTCAGCGTGCCTGATCAGCCACATGTCGTATGGGGCTTCCGCTTTGCTCACGTAGGTAACAGCAAGGCATACTTGGTCAACAACCACACAGCTCACACTGACGGTGGCGGTATAAAAAAGAAAAAAACTTTAACACTCTTACTAATAATGCGCCACACTGTGAACCCACACCAAACAAGAATGACAAACAAATTTCGGGAGAACATCTGCACCGTAACACAACATAAACACAACAGGACAAATACCCAGAATCCCATGCAGCCCTAACTCTTCCGGGATACGGGTTAGGGTGGGGGCGGGGTTTGGTGGTAGCAGGGGTGTATAATGTAGCCCGGAAGAGTCAAGGCTGCATGGGATTCTGGGTGTTTGTTCTGTTGTGTTAAGGTGCAGATGATCTCCCGAAATGTGTTTGTCATTCTTGTTTGGTTTTGGTTCAAAGTGTGGCGCATTATTAGTAAGAGTGTTAAAGTTGTTTTATATGACCACCGTCAGTGTAACCTGTGTGGCTGTTGACCAAGTATGCCTTGCTGTCACGTACGTGTGCAAGCAAAAGATGTATATTGTATAACAAGTGTTGGGCTGGCACTCTGTTAATACAGATTGTAGAGGGCGCCAAATGTTGTACCATCATGGCACGCCCTTATTATAGCCGTAAGGGTGAAAATCTGTGAATAATAATCCCGGGAGTTTTCTGCGATAGGCACTGAAATCCGGAAGTCTCACGGGAAAATTGGGGGGTTCAGCAAGTAAGCTGCTGAGCCGCATCAGAGTGATCAAAGAGCCGCATGCGGCTCCAGAGCCGCGGGTTGCCGACCCCTGCTATAGGTGTATAAATAATAATATAGTGTTAAATAAAATCAGTCCCTTGGGCAAAAAACTGAAAATAATACAGCTCTCCAAAAAGTGCACTTCTGCTGCTATTGGAACATACTAACTACACACACTATGACACTAAGAACGCCACAGTCATCAATCAACAATTCTGCAGTCCTGGTTGACATAAGAGGTATCGTTATTTTAGCCTAAAGGCTACAAGTGAGCAGATATGGAAATTAACGCTAGTTACTCACTGGCACTATCACTGGGACTGCAGGTTGAAGCACAGGAAAAGGGGCGTGCTTCGTCATCTCTGTCGCTGCTTCTCCACGTGTCGAAGACACGACACGGTTCTCGAACGTTCAGGGTATGTGAGGCCTGAACATGTTTCAACATGTTTGTTGTACTGCGCCCCTTACATGAGAGCGAAGCATGGCAATAATTGCATATTGCCGTTTCCTCGTCGTATTTTTTTGTAAAATGAAGCCATGCCTTGAGGCGTTTTTTCCGGTCCATTATTTTTGCTGCTTTCTGTATCTGCCGCCTAATGACTGAGCTACGTCATTTCCTGTGATGTCCCACAGGGCATTTCCTGTGGGACGGGATTCGGTCCCAGGGATTCGAATAAAGAACCAACTCTTTTTCTTTACTATAATGGCCTCGATAACGGTAACCGGTTCTCAAAAAGGGATTCGAGTCCATGGAATCGGTTCTTTTCTTATCGAACAACCGGGAGAACCGGTTTCGAACATCATCCCTACTTATACATCTACGGTATACACTTATCTATACTCTTAAACATCTGTGCAGAACAAACAGGCTCAGAGACAGCTTCTTTCCCAGAGCTATCACCATCTTGAACTCAAACTTGTAATAAATAATTCACTCCTATACAATGTCCTACCCTAATACCCTACTGTGCAATATTACCCTTCGAGTGCAATACGTCTGACACTGATTGTTATTACTTTATTACTCTGGTACTCTTGTTTTGTTCTGTATATTGTACAGGATTGCTTATTGTTTTTATTGGATACACTGCAAAAACTGAAATCTAAGTAAGATTAAATATCTCAACCAAGGGTGATTTTTGCTTATTTTCTGTCTGATAAGATAGTTCTTCTCACTAAGTAGATTTTATGTTAGTGTTTTACTTGTTTTAAGGGTTTTGGTCCTAAATGATCTCCGTAAGATATTACAGCTTGTTGCTGAGATTTGATGACCTATATTGAGTAAAACATGCTTGAAACTAGAATATCAAGTGTTGCAAAGCTGTGTCATCAACACTCACAAGTATAAAACTGCTTTTTCAAAGTAATAATTTCTTATTTCAAGCATGAAATAAAAAATCATGACTTTGACACAATTGTGTCTCATAATTAAAACAGATGACAGCCAAATGAACTTTGCTGGTTTATTTTCAATGAAACAATAGAAAATACGTACTCATATAGTAGTACAGTTGGCACAGTACAGTAAACTGACAGTTAATATTTAAACATTTAACATGTGACATTTCAAACCATTTTGAACAGAAATAGTTCATGCACATTCAGATAAATTCCTCAAAATTACAATTATTTGTTTTTTGCTATATATATGTGCACTAATTGACTGAAAGAGCACGCACTTGGCGCGATGATGTCATGTTATCGATGGGAAAATGCATTTTTAGACAATATGATTTGCCTGAGCGGCTAGGAGACCCCGAGAGTAACGAGCGGTTGCCTTGTTGCCTTTCCATTAAGAAAAATAAACTAGTTTTTACTATAAGTTTGCTGGTTTCAAGAAATGTAATGCCGAGCGCATATCATTATGTCAAGATAACGGCACTAGCATTTACTTCATTTAAGAATATTTTTCAACATATTGAGCAAAAAGGTCTCTTTTTTTTCCTACCAAGAATAGTGCACTTGTTATTAGTGAGAATATACTTATTTTAAGTTATTTTTGGGTTCATTGAGGTTAGCTAATTTTACTTGTTTTGGAAAGTTTTGACAAGCCAAATTTTCTTGTTCTATTGGCAGATAATTTTGCTTAGTTCAAATAAAATACCCCTAATTTTTATTTTTTTTTTTTCTTGATTTTGAACACTGACTTTTTGCAGTGTACCAACATGACACAACCCAATCCCATGCCCAAATGCAGACATTAAAAAAAAAAAAAAAAAAAAATCGTATTCATCACATTTTGGAATTCGGAAAAAAATCATAATTAATCACAGGTGATTTTTCGCTTGCATAGGTAAAATTAGCTTTTACACAAATGCAATTATATTGTCAGAATGTCATCCAGGAACGTTTTTAAACGTTTTACTTGAATGCTTGTCATTTATTTGCCCAAATTTGTCGACAGTTTTATCTGAAGTTCTTTCAGGCTGTGTTTTGGTACACAGGTGCCAAGAATTGCACTACTTAAAAGGCCAAATGTACCTTTGTGTCTTCTTGCCTATGTTTATATTTTTAGTACCATATTGGGTTTCGTACAGGGTGTCCACAAAGTCTGGGTACACGGTTAAAAACACATGCATTTTAAAAGAAAAGCATTTTATTCAATTCTAATGTTGATAAATAATATTTTTTGTATTTTTTTTTTCTTGTTTTTGAACACTGACTTTTTGCAGTGTAGTACTCTGTTTATTTCAATTCTTATTTTTTATCTTTGTTACTACTTGTGTGATTTTTTTTTATTCCATATTTGTTTCCACTACCGCACCTTAAATTGGAGTCCTTAATCTCGTTATATGCAAATATACAATAAAGTCTATTCTAATCTATTCTTCTATTTTATTTAGAGTGATTAGGGCGTGCGTGCGTGCGGGCGGGCGGGCGGTTGTGCGAATTAGGGACGTTTCGATCAGGGTTTTATGCTGTGGATACTGATCATTGTGTGTGTGCCTGTGCACTTCTCAATACATATTCATGTATCTCTACACTGCAAAAAGTCAGTGTTCAAAAACAAGAAAGAAAAAATACAAAAATTAGGGGTATTTTATTTGAACAAAGCAAAATTATCTGCCAATAGAACAAGAAAATTTGGCTTGTCAAGACCTCAATGAACTCAAAAATACCTTAAAATAAGTATATTCTCACTAATAACAAGTGTACTACAATATGAGTACGTATTGTCTATTGCAGGGGTGCTCACACTTTTTCTGCAGGCGAGCTACTTTTCAATTGATCAAGTCGTGGGGATCTACCTCATTCATATATATAATTTATATTTACTTATTTATGAAATATATGTTTTTGTTAATAAGTTAAAGGTGTTTAATGATAATGCAAGCATGTTTAACACATATAGTTAATATTGTTAATAAATTAAAGGTGTTTAATGATAATGCAATCATGTTTAACACAATTAATATTGTTAATAAATTAAAGGTGTTTAATGATAATACAAGAATATTTAATACATATAGTTAATATTGTTAATAAATTAAAGGTGTTTAATGATAATACAAGTATGTTTAATACATATAGTTAATATTGTTAACAAGTTAAAGGTGTTTAAAGATAATGCAAGCATGTTTAATACATATAGTTAATATTGTTAACAAGTTAAAGGTGTTTAATGATAATACAAGCATGTTTAATACATATAGTTAATATTATTAATAAGTTAGAGGTGTTTAAAGATAATACAAGCATGTTTAACACATATAGTTAATATTGTTAACAAGTTAAAGGTGTTTAAAGATAATGCAAGCATGTTTAACACATATAGTTAATATTGTTAACAAGTTAAGGTGTTTAAAGATAATACAGGCATGTTTAACACATATAGATTCCTTTCTTTCATGAAGACAAGAATATAAGTTGGTGTATTACCTGATTCTGATGACTTGCATTGATTGGAATCAGACAGTGGTGCTAAAAACGTCCGCATTTTCGAATGGAGGAGAAAAAAGTCCTCCTTTCTGTCCAATACCACATGAAAGTGGTTGGTTTTTGGCATCTTATTTGTCCAGCTTCCGTACTCCTTTGTATACACTTGACAAGAAATACATTGTCGGCAAACTGCGTAGCTTGCTAGCTTGTGCACGCCAGCTTTCTGAGACTCTTGTTTTGTTAGCGCAACTGTGCAACTGTGCAGTCGGTCTTTGGAGTTTTGACGACAGGTACGGCGCCAGAGTCTGTTGAAATAAAGTGTTTCTCGCCTTCCAGTCGGTAATTTTAATGAGCTGGCAGCAGCCAGCGTCATCTCAGAAGACCCTCGGGTGCCGTGAATGTCAATCAAGTGACGAAAGTGACGTCATAGTGAAGATTTATGATCGCTCATTTTTAGGACTATTTTTTTAATGCCTGGCTGGTGATCGACTGACACACCCTCCGAGATCGACCGGTAGCTCGCGATCGACGTAATGAGCACCCCTGGTCTATTGTATCGTTGAAAATAAAACAGCAAAGTCCATTTGGCTGTCATCTGTTTTAATTATGAGACACAATTGTGTCAAAGTCATGATTTTTTATTTCATGCTTGAAATAAGAAATTATTACTTTAAAAAAGCAGTTTTATACTTGTGAGTGTTGATGACACAGCTTTGCAACACTTGATATTCTAGGTCATCAAATCTCAGCAACAAGCTGTAATATCTTACTGAGATCATTTAGGACCAAAACACTTAAAACAAGTAAAACACTCTAACATAAAATCTGCTTAGTGAGAAGAATTATCTTATCAGACAGAAAATAGGCAAATATCACCCTTATTTGAGATATTTAATCTTACTTAGATTTCAGTTTTTGCCTGTGCACTTGTATATGCGTGTTTGTGTGTGAAAGATAAAGCTGCAAAAAAGACACATTTGAGAAGAAGAAGACAAAGTAAATGATGAAAAAGTGTAAAAGTAAGAATGTTGATGAAGAAAGTATCACTCACAGGACATCACGGCCACCTGCAGCACTGAGGCGGCACGTCTGACTTCTGTCTTGTTTACGTCCGCAGCCTTGCTGAGCGGCGGCTTCGGTCTTCCCGCCAAGTACGTGATCCACTGCAACAGTCCAGCATGGGGCTCGGACAAGTGTGAGGACCTCTTGGAGAAGACGGTGAAGAACTGCTTGGCTCTGGCAGACGACAAGAAGCTCAAGACGGTTGCCTTCCCCTCCATCGGCAGCGGAAGGTAAACAATAGGACTTCAAACACCGTATATATATCTCTGCATATTCAACATAATCATCCATTATGTTACATTACATACATTATACTATGTATTATATCACATTATATTATATTACGTTATCCATCCATCCTTCCATCTTCTTTCGCTTATCCGAGGTCGGGTCGCGGGGGCAGCAGCCTAAGCAAACATTATGTTGTATACATGAATGTATATAATATAACATATACAATATATTATACACATTTTAAATTAAATACATATATATATATTACATTATATTATATAACTACATATCTTAAAATGATTTCTTATATACACACATATTATACAATCTTATATACATGCATATTATATAATCTTATGTGTACATGTTATAAACATACATATTATAAACATATATTACCTTATATTTAATCTTATATGCGTACATATTATAGCATAAATTACACTATATTATATACATTCATATTATACAATCTTATATACACACATATTATAAATTACAATATATTATCTACATATTTACATATTACATTGTATTATATACTTACATTAATAATCTTATACACATATTGTATTATAGATTATATACATACATATCAATCTTAAATGCATACATTAGATTAAAATGACATATATATTATAAATTACATATAAAAAGACTTATATTAGATCTTATCTTGTAAATATTACTTAATTTTATATGCTTACATATATTATATACATGTATATTAAAAATTGTTATATATACATGTATAATCTTATTTACATACATTTTATTATATAATTGTGTATATATATATTGTATTATATTCATATATATTATCTGCAACCATATTTTATTACAAATGACATGTTAATATAGCCACATAAACATCCATCTTCTTCCACTTAATCCGAGGTTGGGTCGCGGGGGCAGCAGCCTATGCAGGGACATGTTAATATATGTACACATTTTACAAAACCCAAAACCAGTGAAGTTGGCACGTTGTGTAAATGGTAAATAAAAACAGAATACAATGATTTGCAAATCCTTTTCAACTTATATTCAACTGAATAGACTGCAAAGACAAGATACGTAACATTTGAACTGGAAAACTTTATTTTTTGCAAATATTAGCTCATTTGGAATTTGATGCCTGCATCGTGTTTCAAAAATGCTGGCACAAGTGGCAAAAAAGACTGAGAAAGTTGAGGAATGCTCATCAAACACTTATTTGGAACATCCCACGGGTGAACAGGCAAATTGGGAACAGGTGGGTGCCATGATTGGGTATAAAAGTAGATTCCATGAAATGCTCAGTCATTCACAAACAAGGATGGGGCGAGGGTCACCACTTTGTCAACAAATGCGTGAGCAAATTGTCAAACAGTTTAAGAACAACATTTCTCAACGAGCTATTGCAAGGAATTTAGGGATTTCACCATCTACGGTCCGTAATATCATCAAAAGTTTCAGAAAATCTGGAGAAATCACTGCACAAAATTGAATGCCCGTGACCTTAGACCCTACAGGCGGTACTGCATCAAAAAGCGACATCAGTGAGTAAAGGATATCACCACATGGGCTCAGGAACACTTCAGAAACCCACTGTCAGTAACTACAGTTGGTCGCTACATCTGTAAGTGCAAGTTAAAACTCTACTATGCAAAGCCAAAGCCATTTATCAACAACACCCAGAAACGCCACCGGCTTCGCTGCGCCCGAGCTCATCTAAGATGGACTGATGCAAAGTGTAAAAGTGTTCTGTGGTCTGACGAGTCCACATTTCAAATAGTTTTTGGAAACTGTGGACGTCGTGTCCTCCGGACCAAAAAGGAAAAGAACCATCCGGACTGTTCTAGGCGCAAAGTTGAAAAGCCAGCATCTGTGATGGTATGGGGGTGTGTTAGTGCCCAAGGCATGGGTAACTTACACATCTGTGAAGGCACCATTAATGTTAGTTAAAACTCTACTATGCAAAGCCAAGGCCATTTATCAACAACACCCAGAAAATCATTGTATTCTATTTTTATTTACGATTTACACAACGTGCCAACTTCACTGGTTTTGGGTTTTGTCTATACTACATTATGTTGTATACATAAGCTTTATTCTATTATTATCATATTATTACAGCAGATAATTAGTGATAATCACCATGTCAGCCTGCAGAGCTGCTTTAATAATGAATAATAGTTTAATAATTGGTCATTTTCCATCATATCGGCTATTTATACACAACGGATTTAACACCACGTGAAAGAAACCACTATTTAGACGTGTATATTAACATCTTTCACTGTACAAACACCAGAATGTTGCATAGGAACACCTGATAATCAACAATTACAGTATATACAAAACCCAAAAGCAGTGAAGTTGTGACGTTGTGTAAATGGTAAATAAAAACAGAATACAATGATTTGCAAATCCTTTTCAACTTATATTCAATTGAATAGACTGCATAGACAAGATATTTAATGTTCACACTAGAAAAGTTAATTTTTTTGCAAATATTAGCTCATTTGGAATTTGATGCCTGCATTATGTTTCAAAAAAGCTGGCACAAGTGGCAAAAAAGACCGAGAAAGTTGAGGAATGCTCATCAAACACTTATTGGGAACATCCCATAGGACAGAGGTCGGCAACCCAAAATGTTGAAAGAGCCACATTGGACCACAAATATGAAAAAGTAATCTGTCTGGAGCTGCAAAAAAATTAAAAGACTTATATAAGTGTTATAATGATGGCAACACATGATGTAATTAGCTATCTTAGCCTACTATCAAAATGACTATGTGACTACGCAAATCTTCGTTGACAGAAATGTTGAAATATAATATTTATTCTACACATTTTTACAACATTGGAAAACATTAGTAAAACTTCTCAGCAGGTGAGATAACTCCTGGAATTTACTGTTAAAATGGCCAAAGCTATAGATGTGTGTGTCCAAGTTAAAGGAAACAGCAGGCTGTCTTCTTCTGATGAATTTATTACAATCTTTGCAAGCTGGTCTATAACGGGACACACACAGCTATTAGAAATGCAGCCACTATTCCATACAGATAATGTGTCATGAAACATGGAAAAATGAACTAAAACCACAGAGGACATTAGTAAAGGAAATTAAATATACCTACAAACGGGGCATAATGATGCAATATGTACATACAGCTAGCCCATACTTGCCAACCCTCCCGAATTTTCCGGGAGACTCCCGAAATTCAGCGCCTCTCCCGAAAACCTCCCGGGACAAATATTCTCCCGAAAAATCTCCCGATTTTCAGCCGGAGCTGGAGGCCACGCCCCCTCCAGCTCCATGCGGACCTGAGTGAGGACAGCCTTTTTTTCACGACGGGAGGACAACAGGGTGACAAGAACTAAATCATCCAGACTAGAGACAAATTGTATTATTTTGTTTATCTTACCTAAAAATAAATATATTTATTAATTAAAAAAAAACAAAAAACTAAATACATTTTTATTATATTTTGCTAAAACATCAAAATTAATTGTATTTTTTTTTGTATTTTTTCTGACTCCTTATTACATCCAGGCATAGAATTAAAATAAACATATTTGAAATAATTAATTTTAAATGATCATAATAATTAATTTAAAATGACCATATTTAATTATTAAAATAATAGCTTGTTTATCAACAACTTTAGCATTTTATTCATTACATTTTGAAGCTCTCAGAAGCCAAGTTATGTTATATTCCTTAAGATTTATTTATGCAAGTTTGAAGTATCAATTATCCAAATACCGTTTTGTTTGCATATTTTCAGGATATATATATATATATATATATATATATATATATATAAAAAATGTAATATATATATATATATATATATATATATATATATATATATATATATATATATATATATATATATATATATATATATATATCCTGAAAATATGCAAACAAAATGGTATATATATATATATATATATATATATATATATATATATATATATATATATATATATATATATATATATATATATCCTGAAAATATGCAAACATAATGGTGTTTGGATAATTGATACTTCAAACTTGCATAAATAAATCTTAAGGAATATAACATAACTTGGCTTCTGAGAGCTTCAAAATGTAATGAATAAAATGCTAAAGTTGTTGATAAACAAGCAATTATTTTAATAATTAAATATGGTCATTTTAAATTAATTATTATGATCATATATTTAAAATTAATTATATATATATATATATATATATATATATATATATATATATATATATATATATATATATATCCTGAAAATATGCAAACAAAACGGTGTTTATTTTAATTCTATGGCTGGATGTAATAAGGAGTCAGAAAAAATACAAAAAAAAAATACAATTAATTTTGATGTTTTAGCAAAATATAATATATATATATATATATATATATATATATATATATAATATATGTGTGTATGAAATACTTGACTTGGTGAATTCTAGCTGTCAATATACTCCCCCCCTCTTAACCACGCCCCCAACCACGCCCCACCCCCGACCACGACCCCCACCCTCCACCCCCCACCTCCCGAAATCGGAGGTCTCAAGGTTGGCAAGTATGAGCTAGCCTAAATAGCATATTAGCATCGATTAGCTTGCAGTCATGCAGGGACCAAATATGCCTGATTAGCACTCAAACAAGTCAATAACATCAACAGAGCTCACCTTTTGTGCATTCACACACAGTATAAAACGTTTGGGGGACAAAATGAGACAAAGAAGGAACGGCATAAAGCACGTCTTTCTTTGGCAGCGTCGGAGAAAGTTGAACATGTAAACAAACTGTTGAGTCACAGTCCTCATAACGGTGAGTTCAATTAGTAGGACAAAACGGCGCTCGCCTAATACTCTCATCAGTGAAGCATGTTTAATACAAACAGTGGGCTTTCTAACAATTAGGAAGGTTTGTGTCATGTTTTTGTCTTCCTACAGAAACCATATTGCAACACAAAACATTTTTCACCCTATTTTTTTTCCCCCATTTCCATACATTTTGGAAAAAGCTCCCTGGAGCCATCAGGGCGCCGCTAAAGAGCTGCATGACCCCCGCCATAGGGACACATGATTATCAACAATTATGTGAAAAAAAAAAAGAAAAAAGAAGAAGCTCTTTGATCACATCAACGCCCAGTTTTGGAAGAGGAGGAGTGAGCTTTTATTCTGAAAGTCTACCCACCCTAATCTTTTTTTTTTGCGTGTGTCCACTATTCGCCCGGGGTCTCGGAGCTTTCGCTTTGGCAAGTTTGACTCACGGGCGGGCCTTGCTCCTCAGGAACGGCTTCCCCAAGCAGACGGCGGCGCAGCTGATCCTGAAGGCCATCTCCAGCTACTTCGTGGCCACCATGTCGTCCACCATCAAGACGGTCTACTTCGTGCTGTTCGACAGCGAGAGCATCGGCATCTACGTGCAGGAAATGGCCAAGCTGGAGGCCAGTTAGAAGGAGCCCTTCAGGACTTTGGCTTTGCTAATCGTTTTGTTTCGTACGGAAAAAAAAGAAACCTTTCCAACGGCCGGGGAACCTGTTCTAAATTTGAGGTGTTTTGTTGTTTCAATTTCAGATCAAAAGTGATCTCAGACACGCTTTCCAGAGAAGTCATAAAAAAGAAGAAAAAAGAAGAAAAAAAACGGGTAACTGCATGTTGACGGCAGTATTATTATTATTATTAATGATAAAAAATAATAATAGTAAAAAAAAAAAAAAATCGTATTTTTCATCTCAGCGACACTTTTTGTGTTTTTACGTGTCGCCTCTGTAAGTAAATGTCAGAAGTATACACAATCACTCGCTTTGTTTGTGTTGTGTTGTCGTGTTTTCGTTCGTGCCCTGCAGAGACCTTTTTTTTTTTTTTTTTTTTTTTTTTTTTTTTTTCAAGTGGAAAAAGAAGCGAACACCCACTCGATCGCCGAAAGGTTCAAAGTGCGTGTTTTTTTTTTTGCAGGGCGCCAAGCTGTTTCTCGGTGGAGTGTTTGTGAAGAGTTCTTAGTTTGTGACATAGATCATGTCTTTTCATTTGGAAGTTCTTAGTGTGTGATTTGTCCTCTTGTTTAGCCGTGAAGACCATTCTATTATTATTACTACCCTGCTCTGGCCGCTAGATGGCGCACTGTAAAAGCAGGTATTGGTTGTAGTTCCTCCTTTTTTAAAAAAAAAAAGAAGTTGGATGTAATTCAAAATGAACAGAACTTTTCTTATTATTATAACAGAAAAAAAATGCTTTCTAATTATTACTACTTACTCATTCTACAACAACAACAAAAATGTAATAAAATATCTTTGAAAACATTTGGGGGGGATTGTGCTGCTTTGAAAAGTATTAACGTGACAAATATAATTTTATGTCGAGCGGGATATTTATTTTGGATTTTATTTGTATTTCTAAATATGGATTTTGGCACAAAAAAAAAGTCAAGCTAATTTCGCCAATATTAGTGGACCAGGTGCAGTGACGCGGAGTCGCCCATAGAGGGAGCCAGTGTTTCATTCCTTTATTGACATGGAGGCTCACTCACTTTGGAGGGTTTTCTGAGCTGGGAGCATGACGTCATAATAAAGTCCTCCCCAATGAAACAATATCTACTATTTTGTGTTTGCATCTGACTAATTAGAATACCGCAATTGTTGTTTTAACAGTCACGTGCAACCACAGGAAGTTGGGGGGGGAAAAAAACGACGATCGAAACTCGAAAACCGCAAATTGAGATTCAATTCCATTCCCAGTTTTAGAACTGTTAAGCAGACTTTCACACCTTCATCAATAATCGTCTACTTGGCAACAATTAATACATTCATCAACATTTCATGCATTCATTAGTAACAGTCTACTTAACCATTTCTAATATGAACAATTAATACATTCATCAACAATACTAGGACATTTCATGCATTCATTAATAACAGTCTACTTAACTATTTCTAATATGAACAGTTAATACATTCATCAACAATACTAGAACATTTCATGCATTCATTAATAACAGTCTACTTAACCATTTCTAATATGAACAATTAATACATTCATCAACAATAATAGAACATTTCATGCATTCATTAATAACATTCTACTTAACTATTTCTAATATGAACAGTTAATACATTCATCAACAATACTAGGACATTTCATGCATTCATTAATAACAGCCTACTTACATTTCTAATATTCACAATTAATACATTCATCAACAATACTAGAACATTTAATGCATTCATTAATAACAGTCTACTTAACCATTTCTAAATACCAATTAATACATTAATCAACAATAATCAACATTTCATGCATTCATTAATAACAGTCTACTTAACCATTTGTAAATATCAACAATTAATACATTCAAATATAATCAACTTTTCATGCATTCATTAATAACAGTCTACTTAACCATTTGTAATATACACAATTAATACATTCATCAACAATACTAGAACATTTCATGCAATCATTAGTAACAGTCTACTCAACCATTTCTAATATGAACAGTTAATACATTCATCAACAATACTAGAACATTTCATGCATTCATTAATAACAGTCTACTTAACCATTTCTAATATGAACAATTAATACATTCATCAACAATAATAGAACATTTCATGCATTCATTAATAACATTCTACTTAACTATTTCTAATATGAACAGTTAATACATTCATCAACAATACTAGAACATTTCATGCATTCATTAATAACAGCCTACTTACATTTCTAATATTCACAATTAATACATTCATCAACAATACTAGAACATTTAATGCATTCATTAATAACAGTCTACTTAACCATTTCTAAATACCAATTAATACATTAATCAACAATAATCAACATTTCATGCATTCATTAATAACAGTCTACTTAACCATTTGTAAATATCAACAATTAATACATTCAAATATAATCAACTTTTCATGCATTCATTAATAACAGTCTACTTAACCATTTGTAATATACACAATTAATACATTCATCAACAATACTAGAAAATTTCATGCAATCATTAGTAACAGTCTACTTAACCATTTCTAATATGAACAGTTAATACATTCAGCAACAATACTAGAAAATGTCATGCATTCATTAATAACAGTCTACTCAACCATTTCTAATATGAACAATTAATACATTCATCAACAATACTAGGACATTTCATGCATTCATTAATAACATTCTACTTAACTATTTCTAATATGAACAGTTAATACATTCATCAACAATACTAGAACATTTCATGCATTCATTAATAACAGCCTACTTACATTTCTAATATTCACAATTAATACATTCATCAACAATACTAGAACATTTAATGCATTCATTAATAACAGTCTACTTAACCATTTCTAAATACCAATTAATACATTAATCAACAATAATCAACATTTCATGCATTCATTAATAACAGTCTACTTAACCATTTGTAAATATCAACAATTAATACATTCAAATATAATCAACTTTTCATGCATTCATTAATAACAGTCTACTTAACCATTTGTAATATACACAATTAATACATTCATCAACAATACTAGAAAATTTCATGCAATCATTAGTAACAGTCTACTTAACCATTTCTAATATGAACAGTTAATACATTCAGCAACAATACTAGAAAATGTCATGCATTCATTAATAACAGTCTACTCAACCATTTCTAATATGAACAATTAATACATTCATCAACAATACTAGGACATTTCATGCATTCATTAATAACATTCTACTTAACTATTTCTAATATGAACAGTTAATACATTCATCAACAATACTAGGACATTTCATGCATCCATTAGTAACAGTCTACTTAACCATTTCTAATCACAATTAATACATTCAGCAACAATACTAGAACATTTCATGCATTCATTAATAACAGTCTACTTAACCATTTCTAAATACCAATTAATACATTAATCAACAATAATCAACATTTCATGCATTCATTAATATTAATCTACTTAACTGTTTTTAAGTATATACAATTAATACATTCATCAACAATAATCAACATTTCATGCATTCATTAATAACAGTCTACTTAACCATTTCTAAATATCAACAATTAATACATTCAAATATAATCAACTTTTCATGCATTCATTAATAACAGTCTACTTAACCATTTGTAATATTCACAATTAATACATTCATCAACAATACTAGAACATTTCATGCATTCATTAATAACAGTCTACTTAACCATTTGTAATATTAACAATTAATACATTCATCAACAATACTAGAAAAGTTCATGCAATCAATAACAGTCTACTTAACCATTTCTAAATACCAATTAATACATTAATCAACAATAATCAACATTTCATGCATTCATTAATATTAATCTACTTAACTGTTTTTAAGTACATACAATTAACACATTCATCAACAATAATCAACATTTCATCCATTCATCAATAATTATCTACAAATATAAATAAAATATAAACTATAAATATCAACAATTAATACATTCAATAATCACCAATTTATGCATTCACCAACATTCTATTTAACAATTTTAAAATACCAGCAATTCATTCATTCATTCATTAACAATCTACTTAGTAACAATTTCAAAATACCAACAATCAAAACCTTCATCAGCAACTATCAACAATTCATGCATTCATCAACAATCCCCTTAATAATAATTTCACAATATTAACAATTAAAACATTCATCAACAACAATCAACAATTCATGCACTCATCAACAATCTACTTAATAATTTCAAAATATCAACAGTTAAAATATTCATCAACAACAATTAACAAATAATGCCCATATCAATAATCTATACTTAAGAGGAATTTTAAAATACCAACAATTAAAACATTCATCAACAATAATCTAATCATTTAAAATATTCACAATTAGTGCATTCATGTACAATAATCCAATAATTTCCAAATATCAACAATTCATGCCTTCGTCAACAGTGTACAAAATATTTTTAATTATCAAAAATTAATGCATTCATTGACAATAATCAACAATTCATGCATTCATCAACAATTAATTCATTCATCAACAACTATCAACAATTCATACCTTCATCAACAATCTACTTACTAATATTTTTCAAATATCAACAATTAATGCACTCATTGACAATAATCAACAATTCATGCATTCATCAACAATTAATACATGAATCAATGGCAATCAACAATTCATGCCTTCATCAACTTAACATTTTTGCATTTCAACAAGTAATGCACTCCATCCATCCATCCATTTTCTACCGCTTATTCCCTTTGGGGTCGCGGGGGGCGCTGGAGCCTATCTCAGCTACAATCGGGCGGAAGGCAGGGTACACCCTGGACAAGTCGCCACCTCATCGCAGGGCAAGTAATGCACTCATCAACAATAATTTATACATTTAAAATTATCAACAATTCATGCCTTCATCAACAATGTACTTAAAAATAATTTTAAAACTACAACAATGAATGCATTCATTGAAAATAACAAAACAATTCATACATTCATCAACAATTAATACTTCATCGACAACAATCAACAATTCATGCCTTAACAATGCACTTAAACATAATTTTAAAATATCAACAATTAATGCATTCATTACCAATCAAAAATGAATACCTTCATCAACAATCTACTTACTAATAATTTCAAAATATCAACAGTTAATGCATTCATCAACAATAATATAATTTAAAAATATCAACAATTAATGCATTTATTATCAATAATGTGATCATTTCTGAATATCAAAAATTCATGCTTTTATCAACAATGTACCTACAACATTTTAAAATATCAACAAATTATGCATTTATTGACAATAAGCAACAATTCATGCATTAATCGACAGTTAATACATTCATTGACAAAAATCAACAATTCATGCCCCTCATGTAGTCATCGACAGCAATCAACATTGTGTGCTTTCTTTAACAATCTATTTAATAAAAATGGTAAATTAGCAAGGATTAATGCATTCATTGACAACAATCAACACTTAATTGAAAATATCAACAATTCATGCCTTCATCAACAATGTACCTAAATGTTTTAAATATAAACAAATAATGCATTCATTGACGATAAGCAACAATTCATACATTCATCAACAGTTAATACATTTATCGACAACAATCAACAATGTATTTAAAATAATTTTAATATATCAACAATTAATGCATTCATTCATTGACAATAATCAACAAGTAATGCATTCATCTACAATAATATAATAATTGAAAAATATCAACAATTCATGCCTTCATCAACACTTAAAAACAATTTTAAAACTACAACAATGAATGCATTCATTGACAACAACAAAACGATTCATGCATTCATCAACGATTAATACTTCATCGACAACAATCAACAATTCATGCCTTAATCAACAATGCACTTAAAATTATTTAAAATGGCAACAATTAATGCATTCATTGACAACAATCAAAAATGAATGTCTTCATCAACAATCTACTTAATAATAACTTCAAAATATCAACAATTAATGCATTCATCGACAATAATATGATCATTTAAAAATGTCAACAATTAATGCATTTATTATCAATAATGTGATCATTTCAAAATATCAACAATTCATGCCTTCATCAACAATGTACCTACAACATTTTAAAATATCAACAAATAATGCATTTATTGACAATAAGCAACAATTCATGCATCCATCAACAGTTAATACATTCATTGACAACAATCAACAATTCATGCCTTCATCAACAATGTACCTAAAATAGGTGAAAATATCAACAAATAATGCATTCGTTGACTATAAGCAACAATTCATGCATTCATCAACAGTAAATACATGAATTGACAAAAATCAACAATGCATGCCCTCATCAACAATTAATGTATTCATCGACAGCAATTAACATTGTGTGCTTTCTTTAACAATCTATTTAATTAAAATGGTAAATTAGCAAAGATTAATACATTCATTGACAACAATCAACAGTTAATGCATTCATCAACAATAATATAATAATTTAAAAATATCAACAATACATGCCTTCATCAACAGTGTACCTAAAAAATGTTTTAAATATCAACAAATAATGCATTCATTGACAACAATCTATAATTCATGCCTTCATCAACAATGTACCTAAAAAAAGGTTAAAATATCAACAAATAATGCATTCATTGACAATAAGCAACAATTCATGCATTCATCGACAGTTAATACATTCATTGACAACAATCAACAATTCATGCCTTCATCAACAATGTACCTAAAAAATGTTAAAATATCAACAAATAATGCATTCATTGACAATAAGCAACAATTCATGCATTCATCGACAGTTAATACATTCATTGACAAAAATCAACAATTCATGCCCTCATCAACAATTAATGTATTCATCGACAGCAATCAACATTTTGTGCTTTCTTTAACAATCTATTTAATAAAAATGGTAAATTAGCAAACATTAATGCATTCATTGGCAACAATCAACAATTCATCAACAAAAATATAATAATTTCAAAATATCAACAGTTAATGCATTCATCAACAATAATATGATCATTTCAAAATATCAACAATTAATGCATTTATTACCAATAATGTGATGATTTCAAAATATCAACAATTCATGCCTTTATCGACAATGTACCCACAAAAATTTAAATATCAACAAATAATGTATTTATTGACAATAAGCAACAATTCATGCATTCATCAAAGTTAATACATTCATTGACAACAATCAACAAACAATTCATGCCTTCATCAACAATGTACTTAAAAAAGGTTAAAATATCAACAAATAATGCATTTATTTACAATAAGCAACAATTCATGCATTCATCGACAGTTAATACATTCATTGACAAAAATCAACAGTTCATGCCCACATCAACCATTAATGTATTCATCGATAGCAATCAACATTTTGTGCTTTCTTTAACAATCTATTTAATTAAAATGGTAAATTAGCAAAGATTAATGCATTCATTGGCAACAATCAACAATTCATCAACAAAAATACAATAATTTCAAAATATCAACAGTTAATGCATTCATCAAAAATAATGTGATCATTTCTAAATATCAACAATTCATGCCTTTATCAACAATGTACCCACAAAATTTTAAATATCAACAAATAATGTATTTATTGACAATAAGCAACAATTTATGCATTATCATTGACAACAATCAACAATTCATGCCTTCATCAACAATGTACCTAAAAAAGGTGAAAATATCAACAAATAATGCATTCGTTGACTATAAGCGACAATTCATGCATTCATCGACATTTTGAAGCTCTCAGAAGCCAAGTTATGTTATATTCCTTAAGATTTATTTATGCAAGTTTGAAGTATCAATTATCCAAACACCATTTTGTTTGCATATTTTCAGGAGATATATATATATATATATATATATATATATATATATATATATATATATATATATATCCTGAAAATATGCAAACAAAACGGTGCCAAAACACACACACACATATATATATATATATATATATATATATATATATATATATATATATATATATATATTATATCCTGAAAAATATGCAAACAAAACGGTGTTTATTTTAATTCTATGGCTGGATGTAATAAGGAGTCAGAAAAAATACAAAAAAAAATACAATTAATTTTGATGTTTTAGCAATATATATATATATATATATATATATATATATATATATATATATATATATATATATATATATATATATATATATATATATATATATGTGTGTGTGTATATGTATATATATATATATATATATATATATATATATATATATATATATATGTGTGTATGAAATACTTGACTTGGTGAATTCTAGCTGTCAATATACTCCCCCCCTCTTAACCACGCCCCCAACCACGCCCCACCCCCGACCACGCCCCCCCACCCTCCACCCCCCACCTCCCGAAATCGGAGCTCTCAAGGTTGGCAAGTATGAGCTAGCCTAAATAGCATATTAGCATCGATTAGCTTGCAGTCATGCAGGGACCAAATATGCCTGTTTAGCACTCAAACAAGTCAACAACATCAACAGAGCTCACCTTTGTGCATTCACACACAGTATAAAACATTTGGTGGACAAAATGAGACAAAGAAGGAATGGCATAAAGCACGTCTTTCTTTGGCAGCGTCGGAGAAAGTTGTACATGTAAACAAACTGTTGAGTCACAGTCCTCATAACGGTGAGTTCAAGGGCCGCTGAAATTAGTAGGACAAAACGGTGCTCGCCTAATACTCTCATCAGTGAAGCATGTTTAATACAAACAGTGGGCTTTCTAACAATTAGGAAGGTTTGTGTCATGTTTTTGTCTTCATTCATCGACAGTTAATACATTTATTAACAACAATCAAGAATTCATGCCTTCATCAACAATGTATTTAAAAAAGGTTAAAATATCAACAAATAATGTATTCATCAACAATGTACCTAAACATTTTTTTAAATATCAACAAATAATGCATTCATTGACAATAAGCAACAATTCATGCATTCATCAACAGTTACTACATTCATTGACACCAATCAACAATTAATGCCTTCATCAACAATGTATTTAAAATAACTTTTAAAATATCAACAATTAATGCATCCATCGTCCCTTTCGGGGTTGCGGGGGGTGCTGGAGCCTATCCCAGCTGCACTCGGGCGGAAGGCGGGGTACACCCTGGACAAGTCACCACTTCATCGCAGGGCCAACAAAGATAGACAGACAACATTCACACTCTCATTCACACACTGCGGCCAAATTTAGTGTTGCCAATCAACCTATACCCAGGTGCATGTCTTTGGATACCCTAACAATTAATGCATTCATCGAAAATTCATGCATTCATCATTTCGTGCTTTCTTCAACAATCTATTTAATACAAATGATAAAATAGCAAAAAGGAATGCATTCTTTGGACAATTCATGTGTTCATCAACAATCTACTTACTAACAATGTCTAAATATCAACAATCGATGCATTCATCAACAATAATACAACAACTTCGAAATATCAACAGTTCATGCCTTCACCGACAATAACAGACAATTCATGCATTCATCAACCACCGTTGAATTTGTGTGACAAATGCATGAATTGTGGATTAGTGTCAACGTAGATGAGGATGATGTTTACTCGTTAGGGAACTCTTGGGAATCAACATGTCACACACGCGCACACACACACACACACACACACACACACACACACACACACACACACACACACACACACACACACACACACACACACGCACACACACACACACACACACGGGAGTCCCAGCTGCTGTCACATCACCTCCATGGTCCAGCGGGACCCTCGTGTGTGTGTGTGTGTGTGTGTGTGTGTGTGTGTGTGTGTGTGTGTGCGTGTGTGTGTGTGTGCGTGTGTGTGTGTGTGTGTGTGTGTGTGTGTGTGTGTGTGTGTGTGTGTGTGTGTGTGTGTGCGTGCGTCCCTGCTCCTTCCATTCAGGTCGCACTCGTCCATGTGGCGAGTCGTCGTGGTCACATGACTTTTAGGAAGATGGTGGCGATGTGCAGCTGGAGGTCAAAGGTGAGCTAATGAAGACGAGGGACTGCCTCAAACAGGAAGTGAAGGCTGCAATAACATCCTGAGCCCCAAGGCGGGGAAGACGGCGAATGATGATGACGATGATGATGGTGAAGATGATAGTGAAGACGATCATAATGATAATGAAGATGATGATGATGATGTTTCATGGAGAAGACACTTAGTTGTTGTTCTCAGGGCAATTTCACTCGGATGATATCACTTGACAGTGTAGTGATTCACTTAGCTGATATCACTGACAGTATAGTGATTCACTTGGATGATATCACTTGACAGTGTAGTGATTCACTTAGCTGATATCACTGACAGTATAGTGATTCACTTGGATGATATCACTGACAGTGTAGTGATTCACTTGGATGATATCACTGACAGTGTAGTGATTCACTTGGATGATATCACTGACAGTGTAGTGATTCACTTGGTTGATATCACTGACAGTGTAGTGATTCACTTGGATGATATCACTGACAGTGTAGTGATTCACTTGGTTGATATCACTGACAGTGTAGTGATTCACTTGGATGATATCACTGACAGTGTAGTGATTCACTTGGTTGATATCACTGACAGTGTAGTGATTCACTTGGATGATATCACTGACAGTGTAGTGATTCACTTGGATGATATCACTGACAGTGTAGTGATTCACTTGGTTGATATCACTGACAGTGTAGTGATTCACTTGGATGATATCACTGACAGTGTAGTGATTCACTTGGTTGATATCACTGACAGTGTAGTGATTCACTTGGATGATATCACTGACAGTGTAGTGATTCACTTGGTTGATATCACTGACAGTGTAGTGATTCACTTGGATGATATCACTGACAGTGTAGTGATTCACTTGGATGATATCACTGACAGTGTAGTGATTCACTTTGATGATATCACTGACAGTGTAGTGATTCACTTGGATGATATCACTGACAGTGTAGTGATTCACTTGGATGATATCACTGACTGTGTAGTGATTCACTTAGTTGCTATCACTGACAGTGTAGTGATTCACGTGGATGATATCACTGACAGTATAGTGATTCACTTAGCTGATATCACTGACAGTATAGTGATTCACTTAGCTGATATCACTGACAGTATAGTGATTCACTTAGCTGATATCACTGACAGTATAGTGATTCACTTGGATGATATCACTCACAGTGTAGTGATTCACTTAGCTGATATCACTGACAGTATAGTGATTCACTTGGTTGATATCACTGACAGTGTAGTGATTCACTTGGTTGATATCACTGACAGTGTAGTGATTCACTTGGATGATATCACTGACAGTGTAGTGATTCACTTAGCTGATATCACTGACAGTATAGTGATTCACTCGGATGATATCACTTGACAGTATAGTGATTCACTTAGCTGATATCACTGACAGTATAGTGATTCACTTAGCTGATATCACTGACAGTATAGTGATTCACTTGGATGATATCACTGACAGTATAGTGATTCACTTGGATTTTATCACTGACAATGTAGTGATTCACTTGGTTGATGTCACTTGACAGTGTAGTGATTCACTTAGCTGATATCACTGACAGTATAGTGATTCACTTAGCTGATATCACTGACAGTATAGTGGTTCACTTAGCTGATATCACTGACAGTATAGTGATTCACTTAGCTGATATCACTGACAGTGTAGTGATTCACTTGGATGATATCACTGACAGTATAGTGATTCACTTGGATGATATCACTTGACAGTGTAGTGATTCACTTAGCTGATATCACTGACATTATAGTGATTCACTTGGATGATATCACTGACAGTGTAGTGATTCACTTGGATGATATCACTGACAGTGTAGTGATTCACTTGGATGATATCACTGACAGTGTAGTGATTCACTTGGTTGATATCACTGACAGTGTAGTGATTCACTTGGATGATATCACTGACAGTGTAGTGATTCACTTGGATGATATCACTGACAGTGTAGTGATTCACTTGGATGATATCACTGACAGTGTAGTGATTCACTTGGATGATATCACTGACAGTGTAGTGATTCACTTGGATGATATCACTGACAGTGTAGTGATTCACTTGGATGATATCACTGACAGTGTAGTGATTCACTTGGTTGATATCACTGACAGTGTAGTGATTCACTTGGATGATATCACTGACAGTGTCGTGATTCACTTGGATGATATCACTGACAGTGTAGTGATTCACTTGGATGATATCACTGACAGTGTAGTGATTCACTTGGATGATATCACTGACAGTGTAGTGATTCACTTAGTTGATATCACTGACAGTGTAGTGATTCACTTAGCTGATATCACTGACAGTGTAGTGATTCACTTGGATGATATCACTGACTGTAGTGATTCACTTAGTTGCTATCATTGACAGTGTAGTGATTTCACTTGGATGATATCACTGACTGCGTAGTGATTCACTTAGTTGCTATCACTGACAGTATAGTGATTCACTTAGCTGATATCACTGACAGTGCAGTGATTCACTTGGATGATATCACTGACACTGTAGTGATTCACTTAGATGATATCATTGACAGTGTAGTGATTCACTTAGCTGATACCACTGACAGTGTAGTGATTCACTTAGTTGATATCACTGACAGTGTAGTAAATCACTTAGTTGATATCACTGACAGTGTAGTGATTCACTTGGATGATATCACTGACAGTATAGTGATTCACTTGGATGGTACCACTGACAGTGTAGTGATTCACTTAGCTGATATAAATGATAGTGTAGTGATTAACTTGGATGATATCACTGACAGTGTAGTGATTCACTTAGTTGATATCACTGACAATGTAGTGATTCACTTAGTTGATACCACTGACAGTGTAGTGATTCACTTGGATGATATCACTGACAGTGTAGTGATTCACTTAGCTGATATAGTTGATAGTGTAGTGATTCACTTGGATGATACCACTGACAGTGTAGTGATTCACTTGGATGATACCACTGACAGTGTAGTGATTCACTTAGCTGATATAAATGATAGTGTAGTGATTCATTTGGATGATACCACTGACAGTGTAGTGATTAACTTAGCTGATATAAATGATAGTGTAGTGATTCACTTGGATGATATCACTGACAGTGTAGTGATTCACTTAGCTGATACCACTGACAGTGTAGTGATTCACTTGGATGATACCACTGACAGTGTAGTGATTCACTTGGATGATACCACTGACAGTGTAGTGATTCACTTGGATGATATCACTGACAGTGTAGTGATTCACTTAGCTGATATAAATGATAGTGTAGTGATTCAATTGGATGATATCACTGACAGTGTAGTGATTCACTTAGCTGATATAAATGATAGTGTAGTGATTCAATTGGATGATACCACTGACAGTGTAGTGATTCACTTAGTTGATATCACTGACAGTGTAGCGATTCACTAGTAAACTACGATGCACCATCTGAATTTCTACTTGCGTCTGCTTTCTGGGATTGACCGAGCCTCCATGTTTAGTAGGAAAAGTTCTCTTTTTACATGAGGCCCCTGGAGTCCAAAGATTCCAACCTGCGGCTCTTCTTCGTGAGACGTTTAGAAGCTGCTTCCTATCACCCGCGGCATCGCTTCCTGTCAGGGCAATCAACAGCACACACACACACACACACACACACACACACACACACACACACACACACACACACACACACACAGCTAATGAGCAAAGACTCGTGGGTAATTTGGCGTGACGTTGGGGACAAATCTTGCCATGTGACATCTGGACACAGTCTGAGGGGGAAGGGGGCGGAGTCACGAGGAACGCGCGTCGGGAAGAGGCGGGAATTGACGATTTGTTGTGCTGAGCAGACATGCTGAAGTCAGCACGAGCGTTGTGTTTCCTTGGAACAATCTGGCAACAGTGAGCTGTCAGCGCACACACACACACACACACACACACACACACACACACACACACACACACACATACACCCACACACACACACACACACACACACACACACACACACACACACACACACACACAGCTCAGATTAACCGCAGGGGGGCGAAGAAAGAGATGGTGATTATGTGGTCATGTTAGTCAGCTTGACCTGTGACCCGCAGGTTGCCGTGGCGATATTGCCACGCCTGTTCACTTACTGTTACACACTGGCCCCGCCCCTAATGGTTGATTGACAGGCGTGTGAGCAGGTCATGTTATCACAAAAAAAAACAGTGGATATTTGGCGTGTGTGTGTGTGTGTGTGTGTGTGTGTGTGTGTGTGTGTGTGTGTGTGTGTGTGTGTGTGTGTGAACAAAAGCAGTTATGCACCCTCGCCCTCCTTTACCTCCCAAAAATGCTGATTTGCACAAAACGAGCCCCCACTTTACTGTTTGCCTTCTTCCACTGAAGTGTGTGTGTGTGTGTGTGTGTGTGTGTGTGTGTGTGTCGTCAGGAGGGCGGTGGAAGACAAAAGACGGTTAAAGAGCGTGGGGGTCTGGGGGGGAATGGGGGGGTGTTGGTTGCTATGGCGACTAACGAGGAGCACCGTGGTTAAGGAGTGCAGATGTGAGAGGACATATGGAGATGAGACATCATTCCCTAGACTTATTCTGGGATGGCGTCTTCCAACTGAGCATGCCCAGTAGTCATGCAGAAGTGTCCCCCCCCCCCCCCCCCCCCCCCGGGGCTGGCCAGCTGACGCCGGCCTGGTCTGCAAACGTGACGTGTTTGTTGGTCCCGTCGTCTTCACGTCCGCCTCAGCACCGACTGACCGCGTGCATCGTCATGGCAACAAGAACGCACCTGCACGACCACGCCCTGCTCGCACTCAACTAAATGTCCTCGTGTCAACGTCCCGGAAAAAGGTAGAGTGAGTTCATGTTAGTAGATGTGAGCAGAAGAGATGAGGAGTTGTCTTTCAAACAGGAAGTGTCGTTCGAACAGGAAGTGTCTTTTGAACAGGAAGTGTATTTCAAACAGGAAGTGTCTTTCGAACAGGAAGTGTCTTTCAAACAGGAAGTGTCTTTCAAATATGGAGAAACGGCTGGCTGCAGATATTCAAAGTTTCGCCCACACAAAGTTGCGCCCACTCCAAGTTGCACCCACTCTAAGTTGCACCCACACTAAGTTGCGCCCGCACTAAGTTGTGCCCCCAATAAAATGCGCCCACTCTAAGTTGCGCTCACTCAAAGTTGCGCCTACACTAAGTTGTGCCCACACTAGGTTGTGCCCACAATAAAATGCGCTCACTCTACGTTGTGCCCACTCTAAGTTGCACCCACACTAAGTTGCGTTTACTCCAAGTTGCGCCCACTCTAAGTTGTACCCACATTAAGTTGCACTCATTCTAAGTTGCGCCCACTCTGAGTTGCGCTCACTCTAAGTTGTGCCCACATTAAGTTGCGCCCACTCTAAAATACGCCCACGCTAAGTTTCGCCCACAGCAAGTTGCGCCCACTCTAAGTTGTGCTCACAAATTGCGCCCACACCTACTCCAAGTTGTGCCCACTCTAAATTGCGCCCACATAAAGTTGTGCCCACTCCAAGTTGCGCCCACTCTTTGTTGCGCCCACATTAAGTTGTGCCCACTCTAAGTTGCGCCCACACTAAGTTGCACCCACACTAAGTTGCGCCCACTCTAAGTTGCGCCCACACTAAGTTGCACCCACTCTAAGTTGCACCCACACTAAATTGCGCCCACTCTAAGTTGTACCCACATTAAGTTGCGTTTACTCTAAGTTGCACCCACTCTAAGTTGTGCCCACTCTAAGTTGCGCCCACACTAAGTTGCACCCACACTAAGTTGCGCCCACATTAAGTTGTGCCCACTCCAAGTTGCGCCCACACTAAGTTGCACCCACACTAAGTTGCGCCCACTCTAAGTTGCGCCCACACTAAGTTGCACCCACACTAAGTTGCGCCCAGTTGTACCCACATTAAGTTGCGTTTACTCTAAGTTGCACCCACTCTAAGTTGTGCCCACTCTAAGTTGCGCCCACACTAAGTTGCGCCCACATTAAGTTGTGCCCACTCCAAGTTGCGCCCACACTAAGTTGCACCCACACTAAGTTGCGCCCACTCAAAGTTGCGCCCACTCTAAGTTGCGCCCACACTAAGTTGCGCCCACACTAAGTTGCGCCCACTCTAAAATACGCCCACGCTAAGTTTCGCCCACAGCAAGTTGCGCCCACAGCAAGTTGCGCCCACTCTAATTGCGCCTACACCTACTCCAAGTTGTGCACACTCTAAATTGCGCCCACATAAAGTTGTGCCCACTCCAAGTTGCGCCCACTCTATGTTGCGCCCACATTAAGTTGTGCCCACTCTAAAATGCGCCCACACTAAAATGCGCCCACACTAAATTGCGCCCACTCCAAGTTGTGCCCACACTAAGTTTTGTCCGCACTAAGTTGGGCCCACTCCTGTTGCGCCCACTCTAAGTTGCGCCTACTCCAACTTATGCCCAGTTTAAATTGCGCCCACACTAAGTTGGGCCCACTCCAAGTTGCGTTTACTCCAAGTTGCACCCACACTAAGTTGCGCCCACTCCAAGTTGCGCCCACTCCAAGTTGCACCCACACTAAGTTGCGCCCACTCCAAGTTGCGCCCACTCCAAGTTGCACCCACATTAAGTTGCGCCCACTCCAAGTTGCGCCCACTCCAAGTTGCGCCCACACTAAGTTGCGCCCACTCCAAGTTGCGCCCACTCCAAGTTGCACCCACATTAAGTTGCACCCACATTAAGTTGCGCTCATTCTAAGTTTCCTCCACACTAAGTTGGGACAACGGAAGTGAACCGTGTCTTTAAGACACGCCCACAGTGGCGAAGACACGCCCACAGTGGCGGTGACACGCCCACAGTGGCGATGACACGCCCACAGTGGCGATGTCACGCCCACAATGGCGATGACACGCCCACAGTGGCGATGTCACGCCCACAATGGCGATGATACGCCCACAGTGGTGATGACAACATGAGAGTGGAGACTAGATTTGTAATTTGCAAGATGGCTGATGCAATGCACCATAGTTGTTGTTATTTGGCTTGTGGAATGTATTGGTTTTTTTTTGGTTGTTTATATGCAACTTATTCCTGATTTCTGTATACTTTTTGTCTCTCCAGCTTCACTGTCGTCACACGCTTGTCGTCACCTCTGTGGGCGTGTCTTTAAAGGGGCGTGGCTCAGAGTGGGCGTGACTTTGACTTAGACTGTCTGTGGCTGCAGCTAGATGGCTTTCAAACAGGAAGTGTCTTTCATACAGGAAGTGTCTTTCATACAGGAAGTGTCTTTCAAACAGGAAGTGTCTTTCAAACAGGAAGTGTCTTTCATACAGGAAGTGTCTTTCAAACAGGAAGTGTCTTTCATACAGGAAGTGTCTTTCAAACAGGAAGTGTCTTTCAAACAGGAAGTGTCTTTCATACAGGAAGTGTCTTTCAAACAGGAAGTGTCTTTCATACAGGAAGTGTCTTTCAAACAGGAAGTGTCTTTCATACAGGAAGTGTCTTTCAAACAGGAAGTGTCTTTCAAACAGGAAGTGTCTTTCATACAGGAAGTGTCTTTCAAACAGGAAGTGTCTTTCATACAGGAAGTGTCTTTCAAACAGGAAGTGTCTTTCATACAGGAAGTGTCTTTCATACAGGAAGTGTCTTTCAAACAGGAAGTGTCTTTCAAACAGGAAGTGTCTTTCAAACAGGAAGTGTCTTTCAAACAGGAAGTGTCTTTCATACAGGTAGTGTCTTTCAAGGAGGAAGTATCTTTCAAGGAGGAAATGTCTTTAAAACAGGAAGTGTCTTTCATACAGGAAGTGTCTTTCAAACAGGAAGTGTCTTTCAAACAGGAAATGTCTTTAAAACAGGAAGTGTCTTTCAAATAGAAATTATCTTTCAAAGAGGAATTGTGTTTCATACAGGAAGTGTCTTTAAAACAGGAAGTGCCGTTCAAATTGGAAGTGTATTTTATACAGGAAGTGCCTTTAAAACAGGAAGTGTCTTTAAAACAGGAAGTATTTTTCAAAGAAAAATTGTGTTTCAAACAGGAAGTACTTTTCAAGGTAGAAGTGTGTTTCAAACAGGAAGTGTCTTTAAAACAGGAAGTGCCTTTCAAATTGGAAGTGTATTTTATACAGGAAGTGCCTTTAAAACAGGAAGTGTATTTTGTACAGGAAGTGTCTTTAAAACAGGAAGTGCCTTTCAAATTGGAAGTGTATTTTATACAGGAAGTGCCTTTAAAACAGGAAGTGTCTTTAAAACAGGAAGTATTTTTCAAAGAGGAATTGTGTTTCAAACAGGAAGTACGTTTTAAGGAAGAAGTGTGTTTCAAACAGGAAGTGTCTTTAAAACAGGAAGTGTCTTTCACATAGAAAGTATCTTTCAAGGAGGAAGTGTCTTTAAAACCGGAAGTGTCTTTAAAACAGGAAGTGTATTTTGTACAGGAAGTGTCTTTAAAACAGTAAGTGTCTTCAAAACAGGAAGTGTCTTTCAAATTGGAAGTGTCTTTTATACAGGAAGTGTCTTTAAAACAGGAAGTATCTTTCAAACAGGAAGTATCTTTAAAACAGGAAGTATCTTTCAAACAGGAAGTATCTTTAAAACAGGAAATGTCTTTCAAACAGGAAGTGTTTTTCAAACAGGAAGTATCTTTAAAACAGGAAATATCTTTAAAACAGGAAGTGTCTTTCAAACAGGAAGTGTCTTTCAAACAGGAAGTGTCTTTCAAACAGGAAGTATCTTTGAAACAGGAAGTGTCTTTCAAACAGGAAGTGTTTTTCAAACAGGAAGTGTCTTTAAAACAGGAAATATCTTTAAAACAGGAAGTGTTTTTCAAACAGGAAGTATCTTTGAAACAGGAAGTGTCTTTCAAACAGGAAGTGTTTTTCAAACAGGAAGTATCTTTAAAACAGGAAGTGTCTTTCAAACAGGAAGTGTCTTTCAGACAGGAAGTGTCGTTCAAACAGGAAGTGTCTTTCAAACAGGAAATGTCTTTCAAACAGGAAGTATCTTTATGGGACGGCGTGGCGCAGTGGAAGAGTGGCCGTGCGCGACCCGAGGGTCGCTTGTTCAATCCCCACCTAGTACCAACCTCGTCATGTCCGCTGTGTCCTGAGCAAGACACTTCACCCTTGCTCCTGATGGGTGCTGGTAGCGCCTTGCATGGCAGCTCCCTCCATCAGTGTGTGAATGTGTGTGTGAATGGGTAAATGTGGAAGTAGTGTCAAAGCGCTTTGAGTACCTTGAAGGTAGAAAAGCGCTATACAAGTACAACCCATTTATCATTTATTTATTTAAAACAGGAAGTGTCTTTCAAACAGGGAATGTGAAGGTGCTCTGGTTGTTGCCGCGGTGTTCAGGTGTGAAAGGTGGCCCATGAAAAATGTAGGAGGCTGACAAATAATGGATGTTATTATGGGATGTTTTATTGATGCATTTACATTAAAAGAGGCTTTTTCTATTATTGATTCAGGTTGCTACGACAACACGACAGGGACCACTTTGTTTTTGACAAAAGTCCACAAAAGTCTCGCCTTTGAATTGTTGTTGTTTTTCCTGCAGTCTCTTCCCGTTGCCATGGAAACGCAGCAAAACAATCATCAGGGAAAGTTGCTGTCAACTCTGACCTCCATCCAAGCTACATGCTAACAGAAAGTGTAGCTTGACTCACAACAACTGACCGTGTTAGCGTGTCAGCATGCAACAACATGGCCGCCTGCCGCGCCGGTCATGTGACTTGCGGCTCGAGTGCGGAAAGATTGAGGTGGCCGGCGAGCCCGAACGAGCTGACTTTAATGGTTCCCTGCATAAATAAAACATCACAGAGTCACGCGGCAAAATTAGTCACAAACTTCAGCTTCAACTTCTTTACAAAGATGAATAAATAATATTATGCATTGTGCGCCACCACTTCACACGTGCGCGCGCTTCTTCACGCCGCTGTGAGCAAGCCAACATGTGGAAGCGTGGACAGGAAGTGGACCGGCTAATTTCACGCGCCACGCCGGAACACTGCAATATGACAACAAGGATTTGACTATATTGTCTCTTTCAAGACGGCAGGGACGAGGTTTCAAGAATGCCTTGTCAGCCTAAATGTGTCGAGGACAGGAAGTGAAGGGGTGCGTCAGGAAGTGACGATGTGGACAACAGGAAGTGAAAGCGTGGGTAACAGGAAGTGAAGACTTTTGCAAGACAGGAAGTGAATATGTGGACAACAGGAAGTGAAGATGTGGATGACAGGAAGTGATGACATTTGCAAGACAGGAAGCGAAGACGTGCAAGACAGAAAATGAAGATGTGGACAACAGGAAGTGATGACATGTGCAAGACAGGAAGTGAAGATGTGGACAACAGGAAGTGAAGACATGTGCAAGACAGGAAGTGAAGACGTGTGCAAGACAGGAAGTGAAGACATGTGCAAGACAGGAAGTGAAGACGTGTGTAAGACAAAGTGTGGAAATGGGAAATATTAATGACGGCAATTGGTGTGAAGACAGGAAGTGCAGGTGTGGATGTCAGGAAGTAAAGACATGTGCAAGACAGGTAGTGAAGTCGTGCAAGAAAAAGTGAGGACATGTGAATGACGGGAATTGATGTGAAGGCAGGAAGTGAAGGTGTGCAGGACAGGAAGTGAAGACGTCAAAGGTGTGAACTTTGAACTGGAGTTGATTTTGAAGAAAAAAAAGAGGAGACATCATTCTGTCATTATGATTGTTTTATGTATTAATTACAGACAATAACATGATGATGATGATGATGAAGACAGCATGCTTTGTGCCAATGCACTGATTTGATTGGACGGGAGGAGCAGGAGGAGGGAAAGGTTGCTTCTTCTCAAAGCACACACACACACACACACACACACACTCACACACACTCCCTCATACACAGCTGGAGCTGGCCGCCTCACACACTCAAACACACTCACACACACGCGCGCGCACACACACACACACACACACACACAGTCAGTCAGAGAGTGTGTTGTTCAGAGGATGAAGACGATCATGAAGATTCTGTTTGTTCTTCTGCTGCTTTTTGGACTCTGCAACAACACAAGTTTTCCTGCTAACATCAACATAGGTGAGTACTGCATCTCTACTTCTATACTACACAGTACTCTATATATGTACTCTACATACTATACTTCTATACTACACAGTACTCTATATATGTACTCTACATACTATACTTCTATACTACACAGTACTCTATATATGTACTCTACATACTATACTTCTATACTACACAGTACTCTATATATGTACTCTACATACTATACTTCTATACTACACAGTAATCTATATATGTACTCTACATACTATACTTCTATACGACACAGTACTCTATATATGTATGTACTCTGCACACTAAACTCTACTTCTATACTACACAGTAATATGTGTACTCTGCATACTACACTATACTTCTATACTACAATGTACTCTATATTTGTACTCTACATACTATACTTCTATACTACACAGTACTTTATGTATGTACTCTACATACTATACTTCTATACTACACAGTACTCTATATTTGTACTCTACATACTATACTTCTATACTACACAGTACTCTATATATGCATATACTCTGCATACTATACTTCTATACTACACAGTACTCTATATATGTACTCTCCATTCTATACTTCTATACTACACAGTACTCTATATGTGTACTCTACATACTATACTCTACTTCTATACTACACAGTACTTTATATACATGTATGTATGTACTCTGCATACTACACTCTACTTCTATACTACACTGTACTATGTGTACTCTGCATACTACACTATACTTCTATACTACACTGTACTCTATATGTATACTCTACATACTATACCTCTATACTACAAACGTACACGGTACTCTATATGTGTACTCTACATACTATACTCTACTTATATACTACACAGTACTTTATATATGTATGTACTCTGCATACAACACTCTACTTCTACACTACACAGTACTCTGCATGTGTACTCCACATGTACTGCAAAGTTGTGTACAGTGTGTACACATTCATTTGTATCAACATGATGAAAGTCATTAGCTCAAGTCCACGTATGTGTGTATCCTTGTGTGTGTGTTTGTGTGTACTAATATTGCGTGCATGTTAGTGTTATGTGTGTGTGTGTGTGTTAATATTATGGGATAGAAGGAAGTTTTCAAGTTGATTTGCTCTGACCTGCACACTAATGCTGCAGAGCTCAGCATTAAAAATCACTTACAGCACATTCTGTGTGCGTGCATGTGGGCGCGTGCAAGTGTGTGCGTGTGTGTGTGTGCTGTGCTTGCAGCCACATGTGCGAGTGGGGCGGAGCCAGCCAGTGATTGACAGCAGACACCAATAGACTTGGAGTCAATTAAAGGGAACATGTGGCTTCACATTAAGTTTTTATTTAATGATGCGATACAAATTTGTGTCTGACTCCACCCACTCCTCACGGACACTTTGGCGTGACGACACCTTTCTGCCGCTACCCCTCAGGTGCGCTTTTCCCACCCGCGTCCCATGAGTACGGGGTGTTCCGCTTCGCCTTGGCGGGGCGTCGTGACGTGCCCAGGCTGGTGCCTCAGGTGGACGCCGTGGAGACGGCGAGCAGCTTCGCCATGACCTATGCTTGTAAGTCTTTTTTCACGTCTTATTGGCATGTTAGCTCCTAGCGTGGCTTTTACCATCAAGACCAACTCTGACCAACAACCTGCCTCCATCATCATCATCATCATCATCATGCCGGGGGGAGGGGCCTGCGCCTGAATGGAGGCAGCCATCAAAAGAGGCGAGGGACGCACTAAATGGACCGTGGCCCGGAGGCTTGGTTCTCCACAATGTGCTGACCTCGTTTTGTTGCGGCGGAACACAAGACAGACCGCTCACTTAAAAACAGCCTCACGACACGATTGCACCTGTTACCCACGGCTCACCGCCTGTCACCTTTGACCTTTGGCTTGAAGTCACTCTTGATTGGTTGATGGCGTTCATTAATGCTCTCAGGCATGCAACAGAAGCCACGCCCCACCGATGAAGCAGGTATGCCCTGTGAAAAAAAGAAGCCACACCCCCATGGAAGAAGAAGCCACGCCCCACTGAAGAAGCAGGAAAAGCCTGTGACAAAAGAAGCCACGCCCCCATGGAAGAAGCAGCCTGTGAAAGAAGCCACGGCCATAGCTATACGAGCCACGCCCCTTAGCGAAAGAAGCCACGCCCCTTAGCGAAAGAAACCACACCCCACTGAAAAAGCAGGCATGCCCTGTGAAAGAAGCCACGCCCCATAGCTAGAGAAGGCACGCCCCTTGGCAAAAAACGCCCCACCTCAAAGCAAAATAAGCCACTCCCCTTAGCATAAGAAGCTACACCCCACTGAAGAAGCAGTTATACCCTCTGAAAGAAGCCACTCCCCTTAGCAAAAGAAGCCACACTGAAGAAGCCCTGTGAAAAAAGAAGCCACACCCCCAAGGAAGAAGAAGCCACGCCCCACTGAAGAAGCAGGCAAAGTCTGTGACAAAAGAAGCCACGCCCCCATGGAAGAAGCAGCCTGTGGAAGACGCCACGGCCATAGCTATACGAGCCACGCCCCTTAGCGAAATAAGCCACGCCCCTTATCGAAAGAAACCACACCCCACTGAAAAAGCAGGCATGCCCTCTGAAAGAAGCCACGCCCCTTAGCAAAAGAAGCCACACTGATGGAGAAGCAGGCATGCCCTGTGAAAGAAGAAGCCACGCCCCATGTGAGAAGCAGCCACGCCACTTGGTAGCAGTAGCCACGCCCCATTTCGGAATAAGTCAAACCCAGCAGAGAAAAAGACACTCCCCCTTAAAGGGGTCGTATCAAGATATGTTCCTACATTTAAAAACACTTAGGGTTAGTTTTATAAAAGTTAGTTTTGCATAAAGCAGTTAGTTTCCAATAGCAGAAGAAGCCACACCCCTGAAAGGAAGAGCGCACGCCCCCTTAGACGCAGAAGCCACGCCCCATAGCAAAATAAGCCACGCCCCACTGATGAAGCAGGCATGCCCTGTGTAAAATACAACCACGCCCCTATGGAAGAAGAAGCCCCACCCCACTGAAGAAACAGACGTGCCCTGTGAAAGAAGCCACGCCCCATAGATGGACAAGCCACGCCCCCTTAGCAAAAGAAGCCCCACCCCATCGAAGAAGCAGACATGCCCTGTGAAAGAAACCACGCCCTGTAGTTACATAAACCACACCCCACTGAAGGCAGGCATGCCCTGTGAAAGAAGCCACGCCCTGTAGTTAAATAAACCACACCCCACTGAAGGCAGACATGCCCTGTGAAAGAAGCCACGCCCTGTAGTTAAATAAACCACACCCCACTGAAGGCAGGCATGCCCTGTGAAAGAAGCCACGCCCTTTGGCAAAAGAAGCCACGCCCCACTGAAGAAGCAGGCATGCCCTGTGAATGAAGCTCCGCCCTATAGCTAAAGAAGCCACACCCTTTAGCAAAAGAAGCCACACCCCACTGAAGAAGCAGGCCTGTGAAAAAAAGGCCACGCCCCATAGCTAGAGAGAGAAACCACTCCCTTTAGCAAAAGAAGCTACGCCCCACTGAAGAAGCAGTTATACCCATAGACGTCTTATAAGTAGATGCAGCATCGACCGCTACTGCCTACTGGCATAGACGAGACGCGGGGCCGCCATCTTGGAGTGGTGATCCGCTCCACTCAGTGCAATTCATTTGTCAGGAGCAATGAACTGTCAGCGCATTTAATTCATCTTACCTCACTGAATACCACTGATTTTCACACGCTTTTTTGTCATACATGTAGCTATGATAAAGGACACATGTTTTGGTGTGTTTTATTATTCATAGTTTGCTTAACAGTAATAGAATATTCTTATATGCTATAAGTGACCAGACGTCCGAGATCAAAACTGGGAATATAATCCCAGAGAAGGGGGAAAAAAACGGTCAGCTATTTTTAAATTGAAGAAACAATATGATTAGGTTATATATACATGCGTATATCCTACATAAACAATGTATGAATACATTAGATATCTATATATCTTAGGGACCTATAGACTGTATCTCTGTTGCTGCAGCAGCAGAGAGTTTCTTCTGTCTTGACACTTTGTATTGATATTTTGTATTACATTCTTCCCTTAAATGATCATGTTTACAGTGATTGTTTTATATGTATTTTTTATGTATGTCGCTTTGGATAAAAGCATCTGCCAAATACATAAACATATATAAACTTATTTCTTATTTCAACTTTATGTTATTCAAGTATGACATTTTTATCCATCCATTTCCTACCGCTTGTCCCTTTTGGGAACGCGGGGGGTGCTGGAGCCTATCTCAGCTGCATTCGGGCGGAAGGCGGGGTACACCCTGGACAAGTCGCCACCTCATCGCAGATGACATATTTAAATGTAATTAATTTCATTGACAAGCAATTCTATTATGGTCATACTCTTGTTTGCTAGCGGCTACGATTTCAGTACTATTGAAGATAGCTCCTTCTTAACTGTGTGGCAATATTATTTTCACAAAATACAACCAATAGTACGTTAATGTTAAATTTTACTTGTGAAAAGTAATCCCCCAATTCCTATTTTCAACAGTCCGCTCATTTGAGCAGGCATCTTTGTTTTCTACCTGTCAACTGTCAGTTTAGGCTGTTCGCCGGCTCCTCATCACCACTTCAAGATGGCGGCCCAATTTCTCGCGTCACAGCAGTCTACTTATAAGATGTCTATGGTTATACCCTCTCAAACAAGCCACGCACCTTAGCAAAAAAAAAAAAAAAAAAGCCCCACCCCACTGAAGAAGCAGCCACGCCCCTTGGTAGCAGTAGCCACGCCCCATTTCAGAATAAGTCACCCCCAAATTACGATATTTTCCTACATTTAAAACACTTAGAGTGTTACGATCCGCTGCTCGGATCATAGTTTGTTTATGTTTGAGTCACATGTGTTTTCAGCACCTTGAGTTTCGTTTGTTTCTGTTGCCATGACGGCAGATTGTATACACCTGCCTCTGGTTAGTGTCCGGGACGCGCACCTGTTGCCCGGGCGCTAATCAGAGGGCTATTTAGTCTTTGCCCTGGCCTCACTCGGTCTGGCTTCCTAGTTTGTTCCCATACAACTGATAACGACAACTTTGATTCCCGCTAGCTTTTCACGCTATGCCATTTTGCCTGCTAGCTCCCACGCTAGTCCTTTTGTTTTTGTCTTTTGTGCTACGTGCATATTTTTTTGTTTATTCATCGTATGGTTTATATTTTAAATAAATCATATTCCTACCTGCAAGCTGTGTCCGAAGCCGTCTGCATCCTTGGGAGAACCACACCTGCATCACGATGCGACCAAGTCGTTACATAGAGTTAGTTTTATAAACGTAAAGAATAATATTTGAATCACCCACCATTAGACGCATCACTTCAATGTCGGAAATTGGACCAAACACAATCTACAACTCACACACACACACACTGATGCTAACTGACAGCTCGCTAGCACGCTAGCATTAGCCCCATGGCTAACTTCTACAGTTAGCATGCTAACAGCTGAGCCGCGAGGGAGCAGACGTGTTGTTAGCGTGTTAGCGTTGCCCGCGGTCAGGACGGGTTTGTTTTGGGAGTGGATGTGGATGGTTGAAAGCTCATGTGACCTCATGTGACCTGTGTTGTTTCAGTCTGCTCGCAGTTGGCCAAGGGGGTCCACGCCATCATGGGCGTGTACGACCTGAGGACCGCCAACATGGTGGCGTCCTTCTGCGGCGCGCTTCACGTCAGTTTCATCACGCCGTCGTTTCCCGCCCTGGCCAACAACCAGTTTGTGCTGCAGTTGCGTCCGCAGCTGCAGGAGCCTCTCATGGCGCTGTTGGACCACTTCGGCTGGACGCGCTTCGTGTACATGTACAGCGCCGACACAGGTGAGCGCGCCCCCCGGTGGTCACCAACGTGCTATTCCGCCTCCTCGCCGTCGTCAGCTTTCAGAGAGCTTTCACGTGTTGTCGTGCTAATGAGACGACGCTGGACTTCAATGTTTGATGACGTCTCCATGACGACCACTCAGCCAAGCAGCAACGTGTTCTGGTTCTGTTTGTGGTCCACTAACGCCTTGCTGCTTCGTTACACTAATGCTAACGCTAACACGCGATTAGACACGCTTATGGACACACACTCACACAAACAAGCACCCACACACCCGCACACACACGTACATACGCACACACACACAAACACACACGTACACACACACAAATGCTTCATGCACTGATGCACGCGTGTGTTCACAAAGACAAGTCAAGTTGAAGAATATTTTACTGTCCCATCTTGTTCAACAACCCAGTATGTGGGCGCGTGTGTGTGTGTGTGTGTGTGTGTGTGTGTTTTTGTGTGTTTGTGTGCGTGAGTGTGTGTGTGCGTGTTTGCAAGTTTGAGTCTGTGTGTGACGATTACCTGAGTATACAGATGACTGACGTTAGTCCCTCCCCTTTGCCGTTTTACCCCCTCCTCTTGTAAGCTAAGCCCCTCCCTTGCAGCCTTAGCCCCTCCTCTTTCGTTCTCAGCCCCACCCATTGCCCTCTTAGCCCCCTTTCCAGTGTCAGCCCCTCCAATTGTAGTCTCAGCCCTCCCACTGCTGTCTTTGGCCCCTCCTCTTTGCAATCTTCGCCCCTCCCCTTGCAGTCTCAGCCCTTCCCATTGTAGTTTCAGCCCCGCCCACTGACATTTTAGCCCTCCCCTTGCAGTCTTAGCCCCTCCCATTTCAGTCTTAGACCCGCCCCTTGCTGTCTTAGACCCACCCCTTGCTGTCTCAGCCCCTCCCCTTGCAGTCTCAGCCACTCCCCTTGCCATCTTAGCCCCTCCCCTTGCAGTTTCAGCCCTACCCATTGTAGTCTCAGCCCCTCCCACTGCAATTTTAGCCCTCCCCTTGCAGTCTTAGGCCTACCCCTTGCATTCTCAGCCACTCCCCTCTGGGTCTTAGCCCCTCCGCTTGCAGAAATGTTATCCCTCCCCTTGCAGTCTTAGCCACTCCCATTTCAGTCATAGGCCCACCCCTTGTAGTTTTATACCCACCCCTTGCTGTCTCAGCCCCTCCCCTTGCAGTCTCAGCCACTCCCCTTGCCATCTTAGCCCCTCCCCTTGCAGTTTCAGCCCTACCCATTGTAGTCTCAGCCCCTCCCACTCCAATTTTAGCAGTCTTAGGCCTACCCCTTGCATTATCAGCCACTCCCCTCAGGGTCTTAGCCCCTCCCCTTGCAGAAATGTTACCCCTCCCCTTGCAGTCTTAGCCCCTCCCATTTCAATCTTAGGCCCACCCCTTGCAGTCTTAGACCCACCCCTTGCTGTCTCAGCCCCTCCCCTTGCAGTCTCAGCCACTCCCCTTGCCATCTTAGCCCCTCCCCTTGCAGTTTCAGCCCTACCCATTATAGTCTCAGCCCCTCCCACTCCCATTTAGCAGTCTTAGGCCTACACCTTGCATTATCAGCCACACCCCTCAGGGTCTTAGCCCCTCCCCTTGCAGAAATGTTACCCCTCCCCTTGCAGTCTTAGCCCCTCCCATTTCAATCTTAGGCCCACCCCTTGCTGTCTCAGCCCCTCCCTTTGCAGTCTCAGCCACTCCCCTTGCCATCGTAGCCCCTCCACTTGCAGTTTCAGCCCTACCCATTGTAGTCTCAGCCCCTCCCACTCCAATTTTAGCAGTCTTAGGCCTACCCCTTGCATTATCAGCCACTCCCCTCAGGGTCTTAGCCCCTCCCCTTGCAGAAATGTTAGCCCTCCCCTTGCAGTCTTAGCCCCTCCCATTTCAGTCTTATGCCCACCTCTTGTAGTCTTAGACCCACCCCTTGCAGTTTCAGCCACTCCCCTTGCCATCTTCGCCCCTCCCCTTGCAGTTTCAGCCCTTCCCATTGTAATCTCAGCCCCTCCCGTTTCAGTCTTAGCCACTCCCCTTGCAGTCTTAGCCCCTCCCATTTCAGTCAGGCCCACACCTTGCAGTCTTAGCCCCTCCCCTTGCAGCCTCAGCCCCTCCCCTGCAGTCTCAGGCCCTCCCACTGCAATATTAGCCCCTCCCATTTCAGTCTTAGCCTGACCCCTTGCAGTATCAGCCCCTCCCACTGCAGTATAAGCCCCTCCCTCACTCCCATTTCAGTCAGGCCCACTCCTTGCAGTCTTAGCCCCTCCCCTTGCAGTCTCAGCCACTCCCCTTGCTGGGCTGCAATCTCAGCCACTCCCCTTGCTGTTTTAGCCCCTCCCCTGCCGTCTCAGCCCCTCCCACTGCAATCTTAGCCCCTCCCATTTCGGTCTTAGCCTGACCCCTTGCCGTATCAGCCCCTCCCACTGCAGTATAAGCCCCTCCCTCCCAGCGCGTCGACTCACACCATGTTCTTGTGGATCCATCAGGTCTGTCGGTTCTGAAGAACGTTCTGGACCGTGCGGCCGAGCGAGGCTGGCAGGTGACGTCGGTCAACATGGACGCTCTGACAGAGTCCATGTTCATCAAGCTGCTGGTGGACTTGGACTTCAACAAGGGGTTCCAAGTGGTTCTGGACTGCGAGTCGGACCGCCTCAACGCCATCCTGAGTCTGGTGCGTCCTGCAGAACTTTTCAATTAACTAAGCTCCTCCTCTTCCTGTCCGTCAAAGAGCTCGTTAATTGGAAACAAAAATACAACTTCAACGTTTTTTTCTTCTTTTTTGTGTCAGATTTCAGCGCAGAAAAGAAACCTGAAGAATTATCATTACATCCTCCTCAATATGGTGATTACACTCTAGTTAACACTTTTCTATGTTTATCATCACATCCTCCTCAATATGGTGACTATACTCTAGTGAACACTTTTCTATGTTTATCATTACATCCTCCTCAATATGGTGACATCACTCTAATCAACACTTTTCTATGTTTCTAGTCAACACTTTTCTATTCAACACTTTTCTTTTCAACACTTTTCTATGTTTCTAGTCGACACTTTTCTATTCAACTCTTTTTCTGTTTCTAGTCAACACTTTTCTGTTTAACACTTTTCTATGTTTCTAGTCAACACTTTTTTATGAAACACTTCTATTTAACACTTTTCGATGTTTCCAGTCAACAGTTTTTATGTAACACTTTTCTATTTAACACTTTTCTATGTTTCTAGTCAACACTTTTTTATGTAACACTTTTCTATTTAACACTTTTCTATGTTTCTAGTCAACAATTTTTTTATGTAACACTTTTCTATTCAACACTTTTCTTTTCAACACTTTTCTATGTTTCTAGTCAACACTTTTCTATTCAACACTTTTCTGTTTCTAGTCAACACTTTTCTGTTTAACACTTTTCTATGTTTCTAGTCAACACTTTTTTATGTAACACTTTTCTACTTAACACTTTTCTATGTTTCTAGTCAACACTTTTCTATTCAATACTTTTCTATTCAACAGTTTTCTATGTTTCTAGTTAACACTTTTCTATTCAACACTTTTCTATGTTTCTAGTCAACACTTTTCTGTTTCTAGCCAACACTTTTTTATGTAACACTTTTCTATGTTTCTAGTCAACACTTTTTTATGTAACACTTTTCTATTTAACACTTTTCTATGTTTCTAGTCAACACTTTTCTATTCAATGCTTTTCTATTCAACACTTTTCTGTTTCTAGTCAACACTTTTTATGTAACACTTTTCTATTTAACACTTTCTATGTTTCTAGTCAACACTTTTCTATTCAACACTTTTCTGTTTCTAGTCAACACCTTTCTGTTTAACACTTTTCTATGTTTCTAGTCAATACTTTTTTGTAACACTTTTCTATTTAACACTTTTCTATGTTTCTAGTCAACACTTTTCTATTCAACACTTTTCTATGTTTCTAGTCAGCACTTTTCTATTCAACACTTTTCTATGTTTCTAGTCAACACTTTTCTACTCAACACTTTTCTATGTTTCTAGTCAGCACTTTTCTATTCAACACTTTTCTATGTTTCTAGTCAACACTTTTCTACTCAACACTTTTCTATTCAACACTTTTCTATGTTTTTAGTCAACACTTTTCTATGTTTCTAGTCAACACTTTCTATTCAACACTTTTCTATGTTTCTAGTCAACACTTTTCTACTCAACACTTTTCTATGTTTCTAGTCAACACTTTTCAATGTTTCTAGCAACACTTTTCTATGTTTCTAGTCAACACTTTTCTATGTTTCTATTCAACACTTTTGTATGTAACACTTTTTCTGTTTCTATTCTATATATATATATATATATATATATATATATATATATATATATATATATATATATATATATATATATATATATATATATATTAGGGATGAATATACTGTATATATATATATATATATATATATATATATAATTAAGAGTATATAATTATACTCTTTAACACACTTTTAAATTTATATGTAACATACTTCTATGTTTGTACATAACATGTTACTTTATATACAACATATCTATGTTTGTAGGTGACACGTTCTATGTTTCTTTGAAACAAGTTCTATGTTCCTATGTAATGTTTAATATTTTTTGCGTAGCAAGTCTACAATTCCCCGTAACGTGTGCTGTTTCTATGTAACACATTCCATGTTTCTAACTAGCAAGCTTTATTTTTCTACAATACAAGTCAATGTTTCTATATAACGTGTTCCGTTACTATATGTAACATGTTCTGTTTCTAAGTAACAATTGCTATGTTTGTATGTAACATGTTTATGTTTCCATGTAACAAGTTGTGTTTACGTAACACGTTCTATGTTTCTATGTAATGTAGTGCTATGTTTCAATACAACATGTGTTGTTCCTACGTAACAAGTTCTGTTTGTTTGAGACATGTTCTTTGTTTCTCTGTAACATGTTCCGTTTCTAAGTAACAAGTGCTATGTTTGTATGTA
>NC_084556.2:48660000-48667500 GCF_033978685.3 Nerophis lumbriciformis
CGTCGTGTAAGCCTCGTGACATTGCTTCCTCTCTTGACTTCCCGTCAGGGTACCAGCTTCCTTCGGCTCCGACCCAGGACCAGAACCAGAACAAAGACAAAGAGAGTCCCGAACACTCCAACGACTTTGGCATCTTCAATTCCTTGTGGTTCTCCTTGGGAGCCTTCATGCAGCAAGGATGTGACATCTCGCCCAGGTACGCTCAGGCGATGTCACGTCACCTGACCTCCGGCTGACGTCAGTCCTCCGCCTGTGCCCCGCCCCCCCACAGGTCCCTGTCGGGTCGCATCGTGGGCGGAGTCTGGTGGTTCTTCACCCTCATCATCATCTCGTCGTACACGGCGAACCTGGCCGCCTTCCTCACCGTGGAGAGGATGGTGTCGCCCATCGAGGGCGCCGAGGACCTCGCCAAGCAGACCGAGATCGTCTACGGGACTTTGGACGGCGGCTCCACCAAAGAGTTCTTCAGGGTGAGGCCATGTGTGTTTCATAGAGGTGCTGAGAAAAGTCGATTCCCATCCAAAACGATTCTTATTTACCGTATTTTCCGGAACATAGGGCGCACCGGATTGCCGATGAGCGGGTCTAGTCAGGTCTATTTTCATACAAAAAGTGCACCGGATTATAGGGCGCATTAAAGGCCTACTGAAACCCACTACTACCGACCACGCAGTCTGATAGTTTATATATCAATGATGAAATCTTAACATTGCAACACATGCCAATACGGCCGGGTTAGCTTACTAAAGTGCAATTTTAAATTTCGCGCGAAATATCCTGCTGAAAACGTCTCGGTATGATGACGTCATGGATTGTAGAGGACATTTTGGGACAGCATGGTGGCCAGCTATTAAGTCGTCTGTTTCCATCGCAAAATTCCACAGTATTCTGGACATCTGTGTTGGTGAATCTTTTGCAATTTGTTCAATGAACAATTGGAGACAGCAAAGAAGAAAGCTGTAGGTGGGGAGCGGTGTATTGCGGCAGGTGTTGTGCCGGATAACGCACCCCCTGCCGTAGAATGCACCCCCTGACTGTTGTGCCGGATAACACAGCCGGTGTTTCATTGTTTACATTCCCGAAAGATGACAGTCAAGCTTTACCATTGGCCTGTGGAGTACTGGGACAACAGAGACTCTTACCAGGAGGACTTTGAGTTGGATACGCAGACGCGGTACCGTGAGTACGCATGCAGCTGCGGCTTCCAAACATTTGATCGCTTGCCCGTACGTGCGTGCCGCTATGTGCATGTCACGTACGTAACTTTGGGGACTTTGGGGAAATATATGTGCTGTATGAACTTTGGGGAGGTGAACGGTACTTTGGGCTGTGGGATTGAGTGTGTTGTGCAGGTGTTTGAGTTGTATTGGCGGGTTATATGGACGGGAGGGGGGAGGTGTTTGTTATGCGGGATTAATTTGTGGCATATTAAATATAAGCCTGGTTGTGTTGTGGCTAATAGAGTATATATATGTCTTGTGTTTATTTACTGTTTTAGTCATTCCCAGCTGAATATCAGGTCCCACCCGCCTCTCACAGCATCTTCCCTATCTGAATCGCTCCCACTGCCCTCTAGTCCTTCACTCTCACTTTCCTCATCCACGAATCTTTCATCCTCGCTCAAATTAATGGGGAAATCGTCGCTTTCTCAGTACAAATCGCTCTCGCTGCTGGTGGCCATGATTGTAAACAATGTGCAGATGTGAGGAGCTCCACAACCTGTGACGTCACGCTACTCGTCTGCTACTTCCGGTACAGGCAAGGCTTTTTTATCAGCGACCAAAAGTTGCAAACTTTATCGTCGATGTTCTCTACTAAATCCTTTCAGCAAAAATATGGCAATATCGCGAAATGATCAAGTATGACACATAGAATGGACCTGCTATCCCCGTTTAAATAAGAAAATCGCATTTCAGTAGGCCATTAAAGGCAATAACAACGCTGTCAATGAGTCTCGTGAACTAACTAAACTAAAGTTCCTTGGGTGAATAATGTAAACTCACCATACCGGTATGTTTTAGCGCTTTCATGGCGAGTTTACTGACAGATATAAGTAAGAATTTTACACTACTTTGTATTAGAAATGGCAACAGCAGAGGGTGAATGTCCCATAACAAGAAGAAGCTTATCGACTACGGTGTCGGCACGGAATACAAAGGCGGACGCACGCAAATTTTCAGGACTTATGCAGATCCCAAATACAGATCAGCAGATACCAGAAGGTAAGAAAAGTTGCTTTTGCATAGTATTGCGATACAAAACACACACCATAATAATACTGGTATGTTGAAGCACAGTACAATCCATCATTCATAGCTTACCAAAGTTGTACTAAAACATTTTGACGGATTTTTGAGCGCCGTGTGTAATGTTCAATATTTTCAATGCAACATATAACATTTTGGTGTTGTTTACTTGAGTCATATTGCAGTCTACACATAGCTCTTAAGTGTGACTGCAATCATATTGCAGTCTACACGTATGTCTTATGTTTGACTGCCATCACACTTATCATTACACCATGTACCAAATAGAATAGCTTCGAGGTCGGTAAGCACAACCACAATTATTCCGTACATTAGGCACACCGGGTTATAAGGTGCACTTTCGAGTTTTGAAAAAATGAAAGGATTTTAAGTGCGCCTTAGAGTCCGAAAAATACGGTATTCAGATTCCCAGGGCATTCTACCCATCGCAACTGGACTGTTCAGTTTGGCCTCACATCATCATTTTCAAGAATCGGTTTATTCATTATTTCCATCCATCCATTTTTTACCGCTTGTCCCTTTTGGGGTCGCGGGAGGTGCTGGAGCCTATCTCAGCTACATTCGGGCGGAAGGCGGGGTACAAACTGGACAAGTCGCTACCTCATCACAGGGCCAACACAGATAGACAGACAACATGAACACACTAGGGCCAATTTAATGTTGCCAATCAACCTATCCCCAGGTGCATGTCTTTGGAGGTGGGAGGGGCCTATCCCCAGGTGCATGTCTTCGGAGGTGGGAGGAAGCCGGAGTACCCGTAGGGAACCCACGCAGTCACGGGGAGAACATGCAAACTCCACACAGAAAGATCCCGAGTCCGGGATTGAACTCAGGACTACTCAGGACCTTCGTATTGTGAGGCACATGCACTAACCCATGTTCTACCGTGCTGCCTTATTCATTATTTGTATATCTTAATTTATATTTAATCAGATATTTTTTTAAATCGTCATTTGCAAGAAATATTTTTGAAAAATCCATTTTTAAAAGACATTTTTTAGGCCATCTCCACGTAGACTTCATACGTCAGCAGCCAAGAGGAGCTTTTGTAACCAGCAACTTGTTTTGAAAAGTTTTATCATCATTTTTATACCATTCATCTTACTCCGCTTATGCGAGGTGGGGTCGCGGGGGCAGCAGCCCAAGCAGAGAAGCCCAGACTTCCCTCTCCCAAGTCACTTTGTCCGGGGGATCCCGGGTCAGCCAACGTGTCCTGGGTCTTCCCCGTGGCCTCCTACCGGTCGGACGTACCCTGAACAAATCCCCAGGGAGGCGTTCAGGGGGCACCCTGACCAGATGCCCGAACCACCTCATCTGGCTCCCCTCTGGAGGAGCAGCAGCTTTACTTTGAGCTCCTCCCGAATGACAGAGCTTCTCACCCTATCTCTAAGGCTTGTACCCGCGATCTTGTCCTTTCGGTCATGACCCAATGATCATGACCATCGGTGAGGATCAGTGGCGGATGCTGGTCTCTCAGGGAGGGGAAGCTCAATTTCGGCCTTCATCATAAAATTGGTTTATTTATACGTAAATTCTACCCTGCGTTCCTTTTCACGAAAGTGATCTGTGACCCTGTCGTGCCAAGAAGGCGTCTTTCCCAGGGATTTGACAAATGTCCTCTCAATGGCCGGCAGAGCTAGGCTGCTTAAAGGGGAACATTATCACAATTTCAGAAGGGTTAAAACCATTAAAAATCAGTTCCCAGTGGCTTATTTTATTTTTCGAAGTTTTTTTCAAAATTTTACCCATCACGCAATATCCCTAAAAAAAGCTTCAAAGTGCCTGATTTTAACCATCGTTATATACACCCGTCCATTTTCCTGTGACGTCACACAGTGATGCCAACTCAAACAAACATGGCGGAAAGAACAGCAAGGTATAGCGACATTAGCTCGGATTCAGACTCGGATTTCAGCGGCTTAAGCGATTCAACAGATTACGCATGTATTGAAACGGATGGTTGTAGTGTGGAGGCATGGAGCGAAAACGAAATTGAAGAAGAAACTGAAGCTATTGAGCCATATCGGTTTGAACCGTATGCAAGCGAAACCGACGAAAACGACACGGGAGAAAGCGAGGACGAATTCGGCGATCGCCTTCTAACCAACGATTGGTATGTGTTTGTTTGGCATTAAAGCAAACTAACAACTATGAACTAGGTTTACAGCATATGAAATACATTTGGCAACAACATGCACTTTGAGAGTGCAGACAGCCCAATTTTCATCAATTAATGTATTCTGTAGACATACCCTCATCCGCGCTCTTTTCCTGAAAGCTGATCTGTCCAGTTTTGGAGTTAAAGTCAGCAGGCCAGGGAAGCTAGGGTCGATATTCTTCTCTTGATCATCTTCGGTGGCATAAGGGACGGTGTGAGCCAAGACATCCAGGGGGTTTAGCTCGCTCGTCTGCGGGAACAAACTGCCGCCATCGCTTGCCGTGCTACCGGGGTCCTTTGTCCCTGAATTTCTCACACACTCCGGCAGATTCAATGGGGGTCTGGCGGCAGATTTCTTTGACTTTATCGTTGGAAATGCATCTGCTTTGAGTGTCGCAGGATATCCACACATTCTTGCCATCTCTGTCGTAGCACAGCTTTCGTCGGTAAAGTGTGCGGAACAAACGTCCAATTTCTTGCCACTTTCGCATCTTTGGGCCACTGGTGCAACTTGAATCCGTCCCTGTTCGTGTTGTTACACCCTCCGACAACACACCGACGAGGCATGATGTCTCCAAGGTACGGAAAACAGTCGAAAAAAACGGAAAATAACAGAGCTGATTTGACTCGGTGTTTGAGAAAATGGCGGATTGCTTCCCGAGAGCGAATATTAGAAAGGCGTTTAATTCGCCAAAATTCACCCATTTAGAGTTCGGAAATCAGTTAAAAAAATATATGGTCTTTTTTCTGCAACATCAAGGTATATATTGACGCTTACATAGGTCTGGTGATAATGTTCCCCTTTAAACGGCCTTGGCCCATGGTGTTGCGGGTGTAAGACTTGAGCCGCTTTAAACAGGAGAACCTCCTCTCGACACCTACAGATGGAGCTCCAGTCGTTGCCACTAATGACAATAGTTTGTACACTTGTGTGCATTAGTTTGTTGTTCAATAAAAAAAAAAGACATTCAAATGATCTGCTATTATGTGCAGCTTGCTACTAGCTGGGACTGGCGCGAGGCTCGTGCGAAGTGTGAGTGCTTTGAGACGGTGGAGGGGCTCAGCAGCACCCGCTGCTCGGTAGGGACAGAAACTGCAGAGTGAAAGAAGTCTGTCTCCAAACACAAAAAAAACCCAGAAATAGAAGCTCTATTTGTCGCTAGTCGTTTTTAACAAAGAAAATGTCGCTAAGAGGATCAGGAAAGTCTCCGGTTCAACTCAGAACAACACAATGAATGTTTAAAAAAAGCTCCCACGGACGTTTACGACACAAGATCGCTGACTGGCTCATTTCGCTGTCAATCAAAAAGGGAATCAGCCCACTGCCCCGTAGACCCCCAGAGACAAAGCCCAGCATTTATCCAATGACTTGTCTCGTTTCGCTGCAGTGTACGAACTCTGTGGATGGCCAGCGTCTACAGAGTTTAAAGCACCGTGAAGCTGCGGGAATGAGAGAGAGGAGAGCCTCGTCGTTACCAGTGATAAGAAGCTGATTCTGAACAAAAGAGCGCGTTGTAGCGCATATTTAGTCAATAAACACTATATACAAACCCCGTTTCCATATGAGTTGGGAAATTGTGTTAGATGTAAATATAAACGGAATACAATGATTTGCAAATCATTTTCAACCCATATTCAGTTGAATGCACTACAAAGACAAGATATTTGATGTTCAAACTGATAAACTTTTTTTTTTTGTGCAAATAATCATTAACTTTAGAATTTGATGCCAGCAACACGTGACAAAGAAGTTGGGAAAGGTGGCAATAAATACTGATAAAGTTGAGGAATGCTCATCAAACACTTATTTGGAACATCCCACAGGTGAACAGGCAAATTGGGAACAGGTGGGTGCCATGATTGGGTATAAAAGTAGATTCCATGAAATGCTCAGTCATTCACAAACAAGGATGGGGCGAGGGTCACCACTTTGTCAACAAATGCATGAGCAAATTGTTGAACAGTTTAAGAAAAACCTTTCTCAACCAGCTATTGCAAGGAATTTAGGGATTTCACCATCTACGGTCCGTAATATCATCAAAGGGTTCAGAGAATCTGGAGAAATCACTGCACGTAAGCAGCTTAGCCCGTGACCTTCGATCCCTCAGGCTGTACTGCATCAACAAGCGACATCAGTGTGTAAAGGATATCACCACATGGGCTCAGGAACACTTCAGAAACCCACTGTCAGTAACTACAGTTGGTCGCTACATCTGTAAGTGCAAGTTAAAACTCTCCTATGCAAGGCGAAAACCGTTTATCAACAACACCCAGAAACGCCGTCGGCTTCGCTGGGCCTGAGCTCATCTAAGATGGACTGATACAAAGTGGAAAAGTGTTCTGTGGTCTGACGAGTCCACATTTCAAATAGTTTTTGGAAACTGTGGACGTCGTGTCCTCCGGACCAAAGAGGAAAAGAACCATCCGGATTGTTATAGGCGCAAAGTTGAAAAGCCAGCATCTGTGATGGTATGGGGGTGTATTAGTGCCCAAGACATGGGTAACTTACACATCTGTGAAGGCGCCATTAATGCTGAAAGGTACATACAGGTTTTGGAGCAACATATGTTGCCATCCAAGCAACGTTACCATGGACGCCCCTGCTTATTTCAGCAAGACAATGCCAAGCCACGTGTTACATCAACGTGGCTTCATAGTAAAAGAGTGCGGGTACTAGACTGGCCTGCCTGTAGTCCAGACCTGTCTCCCATTGAAAATGTGTGGTGCATTATGAAGCCTAAAATACCACAACGGATGAATAACTTAAGCTGTACATCAAGCAAGAATGGGAAAGAATTCCACCTGAGAAGCCTGAAAAATGTGTCTCCTCAGTTCCCAAACGTTTACTGAGTGTTGTTAAAAGGAAAGGCCATGTAACACAGTGGTGAACATGCCCTTTCCCAACTACTTAGGCATGTGCTGCAGCCATGAAATTCTAAGTTAATTATTATTTGCAAAAAAAATAAATAAAGTTTATCAGTTTGAACATCAAATATGTTGTCTTTGTAGCATATTCAACTGAATATGGGTTGAAAATGATTTGCAAATCATTGTATTCCGTTTATATTTACATCT
>NC_084556.2:48670000-48690000 GCF_033978685.3 Nerophis lumbriciformis
ACCGACACACAGTCAATTTGAAAAATCCCTCCTTTCTAGATATATAAAGATTTGTATTTACAACATTAATAATATATACATGCTATGCAAATATAAAAAAGGTAAGCTTTTAGTTAGTTTTAATTTTTAATTGTTTTGTAATTGGTTTTTCATCTTCAAGTTATTACAGTACCGTATTTTTCGGAGTATAAGTCGCACCGGAGTATAAGTCGCACCTGCCGAAAATGCATAATAAAGAAGGAAAAAAACATATATAAGTCGCACTGGAGCCCGGCCAATCTATGAAAAAAACTGCGACTTATAGTCCGAAAAATACGGTATGTCTTTATATACATCTTTTTTTTTTTTTTTTTGGCCAAAGGGGGTGCATTTAAATTTCTTACACACACTTGTTATTACATATGTTGGCCAGAGGGGGAGCACTTCAGATTTTTACACACACTTGTTATTTCATATGTTGACCATAGGAGGAGCACTTTTAAAACCGACATATATATTTCTAGATATATAAAGATTTGTATTTACAACATTAATAATATATACATACTATGCAAATATAAGAAGGGTAAGCTTTTAGTTAGTTTTTATTTTTTTGTAATTGGTTTTTAATCTTCATTATTTACTTCAAGTTATTACAGTATGTCTTTATATACATATTTATTTATTTATTTTGAATGAATTTTGGCCAAAGGGGGCGCATTTCAATTTCTTACACACACTTGTCATTACATATGTTGGCCAGAGGGTGGGCACTTCAAATTTTTACACGCACTTGTTATTTCATATGTTGACTAGAGGGGGAGCACTTTTAAAACCGACACACAGTCAATTTGACAAATCCCTCCTTTTTGGGACCACCCTCATTTTGATAGATTTCACCACCAGGGGTGCAAATGAGACATTCTCTACTAGATGCAATGCTTTTCTGTATTGGGACCATGATTTATGTCATCACTTGTTCACACCTCCTCATATGGAATGTATGTTTCCTTGTTGATGTCACAAGAACAAGAACACACACACACACACACACACACACACACACACACATATTCTTGTATTTCTTACCTTCTTGAGACCTCCGAAAAATGCCTACCTCTTTAGGACCACCCTTTCTACAAATATTTGTATTTACAACATTAATAATACATACATACTATGCAAATATAAAAAAGGTAAGCTTTTAGTAAAAAAAAAAAAATGTAGTAATTGGTTTTTAATCTTCATTATTTACTTCGTTATTACAGTATGTCTTTATATACATTTATTTTTTATTTTTTTAAATTAATTTTGGCCAAAGGGTGCACTTAAAATTTTCACACGCACTTGTTATTTCATATGTTGACCAGAGGGGGAGCACTTTTAAAACCGACACACAGTCGATTTGACAAATCCCTCCTTTTTGGGACCACCCTAATTTTGATAGATTTCACCACCAGGGGTGCAAATGAGAGCTCTATTGTTTGTAATGTGCTTTACCTACTCAGTGGCCTAGTGGTTACAGTGTCCGTCCTGAGATCGGTAGGTTGGGAGTTCAAATCCCGGCCTACCAAAGACTATAAAAATGGGACCCATTACCTCCCTGCTTGGCACTCAGCATCAAGGGTTGGAATTGGGGGTTCAATCACCAAAATGATTCCCGGGCGCAGCCACCGCTGCTGCCCACTGCTCCCCTCACCTCCCAGGGGGTGATCAAGGGTGATGGGTCAAATGCAGAGAATAATTTCGCCACACCTAGTGTGTGTGTGACAATCATTGGTACTTTAACTTTAACTTTTAACTTTAAGGCCGACGATAAACGAGTCACGGACCACAGATGGCCCCTGTGCCGCACTTTGGGCAACACAGCTGTAGAAGCTAACTGTTAATGGTCACTATAGTGTTAGTACCATAGTGTATTTGTTCATCCTATAGTCACATATGGGACGCGGGTTGTCTTACCTCAGCACCGGAAGTGGTAAAATCAGCCGTTCACCTGGCGTGGTTTTTTTTTTGGAGAAGAATAGGGAAGTCCTTCTTTAGCTGCCGTCTTGTTTCATCATATATTGCTGCCTTTGCACCTGTCAATGTTTACTTTTGTATGCACATTAAATCAACCAAAAAATCCTGACTTTGGAGCAATGTTCACGGACTCTAGGATTTGGCTCTCTATTACAGTGTTTTTCAACCTTTTTTGAGCCAAGGCACATTTTTTGCGTTGAAAAAATCCGGAGGCACACCACCGGCAGAAATCATTAAAAAACGAAACTCAGTCGACATTAAAAAGTCTTTGTTGGATATGACTTTAAACCATAACCAACAATGCATCACTATAGCTCTAGTCTCAAAGTAGGTGTACTGTCACGACCTGTCACATGCGCTCTTATTTTGGTGGCTTTTTCTATTTTTTGGGTATTTTCCTGTAGCAGTTTCATGTCTTCCTTTGAGCGATATTTCACGGATCTACTTTGTTTTAGCAATCAAGACTGTTTAAGTAGGTTTTTTTTATCCTTCTTTGTGTGGACATTGTTGATTGTCATGTCATGTTCGGATGTACTTTGTGGACGCCGTCTTTGCTCCACAGTAAGTCTTTACTGTCGTCCAGCATTCTGTTTTTGTTTACTTTGTAGCCAGTTCCGTTTTAGTTTGGTTCTGCATAGCCTTCCCTAAGCTTCAATGCCTTTTCTTAGGGTCACTCAGCTTTTGTTTATTTTTGGTTTAAGCATTATTTTACCTGCACCCTACCTCCCGCTGTTTCCGACATCTACAAAGCAATTAGCTACCGGCTGCCACCTACTGATATGGAAGAGTATCACACGGTTACTCTGCCGAGCTCTAGACAACACCGACACTCAACAACAACACATCATTTGCAGACTATAATTACTGGTTTGCAAAAAAGATTTTTAACCCAAATAGGTGAAATTAGATAATCTCCCACGGCCATACTTGCCAACCCTCCCGAATTTTCCGGGAGACTCCCGAAATTCAGCGCCTCTCCCGAAAACCTCCCGGGACAAATATTCTCCCGAAAATCTCCCGATTTTCAGCCGGAGCTGGAAGCCACGCCCCCTCCAGTTCCATGCGGACCTGAGTGAGGACAGCCTTTTTTCCCGACGGGAGGACAACAGGGTGACAAGAACTAAATCATCCAGACTAGAGATCAATTGTATTATTATGTTTATCTTACCTAAAAATACATATATTTATTAATTAAAAAAAAAAAAAATACTAAATACATTTTTACTATATTTTGCTAAAAACATCAAAATTAATTGTATTTTTATTTGTATTTTTTCTGACTCCTTATTACATCCAGCCATAGAATTATACATTAAAATAAACATATTTGAAATAATTAATTTTAAATTATCATAATAATTCATTTAAAATGACCATATTTAATTATTAAAATAATTGCTTGTTTATCAACAACTTTAGCATTTTATTCATTACATTTTGAAGCTCTCAGAAGCCAAGTTATGTTATATTCCTTAAGATTTATTTATGCAAGTTTGAAGTATCAATTATCTAAACACAGTTTTGTTTGCATATTTTCAGGATGTAGATATATATGTATATATATATATTTATATATATACACAGTATATAGCTGTCAATATACTCCTCCCCTCTTAACCACGCCCCGCCCCACCCCCGACCACGCCCCCACCCACCCACCCACCTCCCGAAATCAGAGGTCTCAAGGTTGGCAAGTATGCCCACGGCACACCGGACTGTATCTCACGGCACAGTGGTTGAAAAACACTGCTCTATTAGATGCAATGGTTTTCCGTATCGGGACCAAGATTTCGGTCCTAACTTGGTCACCGGTCCTCATATGGAAGGTACTTTTCCTTGTTGATGTCTCCAGAAGGGTGGAAATACAAGAACACACACACACACACACACACACACACACACACACACACACACACACACACACACACACACACACACACACACACACAGGAAAGAACATCAGAAAGACTTTCCCGTCCTGAAGCTTCAAAAAGACATTCACGTCACGACCTCGCCTCGCTACAACCGATACCTTTATTTTGAAGGTTCTGGCTTGTTTGTTTGTTTACGTCTTTAGTGCCAGTGCTCGGTTAGGCCACGCCCCTTTACCCATGACCATTGGCGTTGTTAGGCCTATTTTAGGGGGGCTCAAGCCCCCCTAAAATATTCTTAAGCCCCCCTAAATAATTTGGTGTTTTTTGGGTTTTTTTTTACAAATAAATGCCGACATATTCATTATAAAGTGGCCCAAATATGAGTTTAAATAAATAATCATATAACCTGTTATTATTCACTCAGTTTCCCCTCACTTCGTAGCGTAAGGTAGAGAGCCCCTTTCGTGCGTCGGTATCCAATCCATTCCACTTGTTCATATAGAAAATGCCCACATCACTCAAATTCCAGCCCGCATTTTCTCTGCGACCTTGCTTGCGGTCCTGCAGGTGTACGAAGCACATTATCTTCCTTTACAATTGTCATGTCTGTGTGATCAGGTTTTATTTTTGGACTTTTTGTGCAGTTTTGTTTTGTCACCATAGTTACCCATTAGTTTCACCTGTCATGTCACGCACCTGTTTTGAGTCACGCACCTGTTGTTAATCATGTCCATAAGTATTTAAGTTCATTCATTTTCTGTTGTTCGTCCTGACGACCTCACACCACATTTATGCTCTGTCCATTCCTCTAAGATCCTGCTTCATGTCCCTTGTCAAAGTAAGTTTTGGTTCCATGTTTATAGTCTTTTTGTTTTTCATAGTTTGTTCTCCGCCACTGTGCGCGCTTTCATTTATTCTTTTTTTTTAATTTAAACTATCAAAAAAGGAATAAACGAAAAGCGCGCACAGGGGCGGAGGTACAAAACTAGACTATAAACACAAAACTTGCACATTGGCAGAAACTATGAACAATTAAACAAACTTGCAAACTATGTCTTGAATAAAGAAAACTTACTTGGCATGGACAAAAAAGGAGCAGCGTGAACGATGGACATGAAAAGGAGTTAGAAATGTGTCGAGCATAAATGTGGTGTGAGGTCGTCAGGATGAACAACAGAAAATGAATGAACTTAAATACTTATGGACATGATTAACAACAGGTGCGTGACTCAAAACAGGTGCATGACATGACAGGTGAAACTAATGGGTAACTATGGTGACAAAACAAAACTGCACAAAAAGTCCAAAAATAAAACCTGATCACACAGACATGACAACAATGAGTGAAGCTGCACAAAACCTTGTGTGTGCAATTGTAAATCATTTATTTTTTGAAGTTTTGTGTTTCTTGTAGAATCTATATAAAGTAATATACATAAGCCTATTGTTAAAATAATGGAAAAAAAACATCATTAAATATATTTGTTTTATTGTATTGTTACATTAATAGCTGTTTTATTATTATAGGATGGCTTTGTTAAACATTTAATATGATTTTCAGAGGGAGGAAAAACCAAGACATTTAATATAAAATGTAAAATGAATAAATACATAAAAAGAAAAAGAAAATATATGGTTAAAAGCCATCGTCCCGGGGAGCATTTCATTTCGTCCCGTGCATTTTTTTTAAATAATAATAATAACAATGAATAATTTCTAAGTCTTTGTTAGCCGTTTGTGAAGTTTTGTGCTCGTGCGTAGCATTCGCTCGCATCCTGTGCATCTCCTGGGGGCAAAGCCCCCCCTGTCCTTAAAAGCTAGTGACGCCCCTGCCGGCCCCCTTGCTGGTGTTCTTCTGCCTCGTCGCCCAACAATACAAACACCTGGAGGCGGAGTCAGCGAGTACAGCACTTTGGCTCCCTGCTGTGTGTCTGCTCGTTTGTCTTCTTCTTGTTGTGGCGGTGTGCGCACGGGTCGGCCATTTTTGTCTGACAATAACATAAGATAACATGGATGGATAATGTTATTTATGTTATTCCCCCCACACCTCCCCCTTCCACCCTCCCCGCTGGAAGAATCCCAGTAAACCTGGCAGTTCTCAAGCTCAATGAACAAGCCGTCTTAGACAAGTTGAAAAACAAGTGGTGGTATGACAAAGGCGAGTGCGGACACAAGGACTCCGGCAGAAAGGTCAGTTGGCCCGCCTCTCTCTGCTTGTCTTGGTCTGGACCCCCCCAACCCACCCCGCATCCCCATCCGGCACCCCGCCCTCCAGCACCCGACCTGCAGCCGCACCTTGGAAAGGGGCGATCTCGTCACTTACTGTAGTTTAGCATGAAATCCAGCATGGCCTGCAGAGTCCCGCCCACTCTGCGGAATGTGACGTTTTGACATCGCCGAAGTCGCCCCGCCCCCTTTAGGCCACGATACCAAAGGTCACATTTTCCGTTGCTCACGAGGACAAAAAAAAAAGGGAACAAACTGCTTTTGTCTCCAATCTGTCGTGGGCGTCCTTCAGTCTTCCATGATTGACGTGAGCGTTGCCATGGTTACCGCTGGCATGAGCATAGACCACATGACAGTTTGGAAACTTGCATGCTGATGAGGTCATGCATGTGGACCGAAGAGCGGCGACGTCATCTCCAGCCAATCAGAGAAAAGACATGGCATTTACCTTTGACCTTCTTCCGTACGTATGCACGCCTCCTCCTGTAGGCCACGCCCCTGTCATTGAATGTCATCTATGATGTTGCCATGGAGACCGAGCGCTAAATGCGTCAACGCGCGGAGAAGTCCCTCGCGCAAACAGGAAGTTGCATGGCCATCGTGACCAACGCCTCTGCGCTCTGATAGGACAAGACCAGCGCTCTCAGCCTGAGCAACGTGGCGGGGATCTTCTACATCCTGATTGGAGGACTGGGACTGGCCATGATGGTGGCGCTGTTGGAGTTCTGCTACAAGTCTCGCTTGGAATCCAAGAGGATGAAGGTGACTCGGGACCTCGTCCGTGTAGGCGGGGCTTAACCCTTGGTGAATGGATGAATCAATGTTTGGTGGAATGGGTGATGATAGATGATGAACAGGCGGACGATGAATGGATGAATCAATGTGTGGTTGGGTGGGTGATGAATGGGTGATGATATATGGAAAATGAATGAATAAATAGATGGGTGATGAATGAGTGGATAATAAATTGATGGATGATGAATGTATTATGGATAGATGATGATGAATGTATGATGACTATTAGCGGGATTCATGAATAAATCATGAATGGATGGTGAATCGATGGATGATGAATGAATGATGAATAGATTGATGGTGAATGTATGGGGAATTAAATGGATGATGATTGAATAGAGGGATGATAAATGAATGATAAATGCATGGAAAATGATTGAATGGAGAAAGAATGGATAGATGGCTGATGAAGCGATGGATGATGAAGGGGTGACAAATGGATGGAAGATATGATGAATGCATGGATGATGAATGAAATGAGGAATGATTGGATGATGACTAGATGGATAATGAATGGATGATAATTTATGAACAATTAATAAATGGATGATGAAAGAATAGATGGTTGATAGATGGATGATAAAAGAATGGATGATGAATAGATGGGGAATTAATGAATGGATGATGAATGAATCGATGGATGATGAACAGATGGATAATGAATGGATGATGAATGTATGGAAAATTAATTAATGGATGATGATTGAATAGAGGGACGATAAATGAATGACAAATGCATGGAAAATGATTGAATGGAGAAAGAATGGATAGATGGATGATGAATCGATGGATGATGAAGGGGTGACAAATGGATGGAAGATATGATGAATACATGGATGATGAATGAAATGAGGAATGATTGGATGATGACTAGATGGATAATGAATGGATGATAATTTATGAACAATTAATAAGTGGATGATGAAAGAATAGATGGTTGATAGATGGATGATAAAAGGATGGATGATGAATAGATGGGGAATTAATGAATGGATGATGAATGAATCGATGGATGATGAACAGATGGATAATGAATGGATGATGAATGGATGGAAAATTAATGAATGGATGATGAAAGAATAGATGGATGATGAATGAATCGACGGTTGATAAATGAGTGGATGATCAATAAATGGCCTATGAGATTATTATGAATAGCTGATGAATGGATGCCAAACGGATGGATGATGAAGGAATGGATGATGTTGAGATGGATGATAAATTGATGAATGATGAATAGATTGATGATGAATGAATGGATGAAGAATGTAGGGGGAATTAAATGGATGATGATTGAATAGAGGGACGATAAATAGATGAATGATAAATGCATGGGAAATTATTGAATGGAAGATGAATGGCTAGATGGAGGATGAAGGGGTGACAAATGGATGGAAGATATGATGAATACATGGATGATGAATGAAATGAAGAATGATTGGATGATAATTTATGAACAATTAATAAATGGATGATGAAAGAATAGATGGATGATAAAAGGGTGGCTGATGAATATATGGGGGATTAATGAATGGATGATGAATGAATCGATGGATGATGAATAGATGGATAACGAATGTATGGAACATTAATGAATGGATGATGAAAGAATAGATGGATGATGAATGAATCGATGGATGATAAATGAGTGGATGATCAATAAATGGCCGATGAAATGATTATGAATAGCTGATAAATGGATGCCAAATGGATGGATGATGAAGGAATGGATGATGTTGAGATGGATGATAAATTGATGAATGATGAATAGATTGATGATGAATGAATGGATGATGAATGTATGGGGAATTAAATGGATGATGATTGAATAGAGGGACGATAAATAGATGAATGATAAATGCATGGGAAATTATTGAATGGAGGATGAATGGATAGATGGATGATGAAGGGGTGACAAATGGATGGAAGATATGATGAATACATGGATGATGAATGAAATGAGGAATGATTGGATGATGACTAGATGGATAATGAATGGATGATAATTTATGAACAATTAATAAATGGATGATGAAAGAATAGATGGATGATAAAAGGGTGGCTGATGAATATATGGGGGATTAATGAATGGATGATGAATGAATCGATGGATGATGAATAGATGGATAACGAATGTATGGAACATTAATGAATGGATGATGAAAGAATAGATGGATGATGAATGAATCGATGGATGATAAATGAGTGGATGATCAATAAATGGCCGATGAAATGATTATGAATAGCTGATAAATGGATGCCAAATGGATGGATGATGAAGGAATGGATGATGTTGAGAGGGATGATAAATTGATGAATGATGAATAGATTGATGATGAATGAATGGATGATGAATGTATGGGGAATTAAATGGATGATGATTGAATAGAGGGATGATAAATAGATGAATGATAAATGCATGGGAAATTATTGAATGGAAGATGAATGATGAAGGGGTGACAAATGGATGGAAGATATGATGAATACATGGATGATGAATGAAATGAGGAATTGTTGGATGATGACTAGATAGATAATGAATGGATGATAATTTATGAACAATTAATAAATGGATGATGAAAGAATAGATGGATGATAAAAGGGTGGATGATGAATATATGGGGAATTAATGAATGAATCGATGGATGATGAATAGATGGATAACGAATGTATGGAACAGTAATGAATGGATGATGAAAGAATAGATGGATGATGAATGAATCGATGGATGATAAATGAGTGGATGATCAATAAATGGCCGATGAAATGATTATGAATAGCTGATAAATGGATGCCAAATGGATGGATGATGAAGGAATGGATGATGTTGAGATGGATGATAAATTGATGAATGATGAATAGATTGATGATGAATGAATGGATGATGAATGTATGGGGAATTAAATGGATGATGATTGAATAGAGGGACGATAAATAGATGAATTATAAATGCATGGGAAATTATTGAATGGAGGATGAATGGATAGATGGATGATGAAGGGGTGACAAATGGATGGAAGATATGATGAATACATGGATGATGAATGAAATGAGGAATGATTGGATGATGACTAGATGGATAATGAATGGATGATAATTTATGAACAATCAATAAATGGATGATGAAAGAATAGATGGATGATAAAAGGGTGGATGATGAATATATGGGGAATCAATGAATGGATGATGAATGAATCGATGGATGATGAATAGATGGATAATGAATGTATGGAACATTAATGAATGGATGATGAAAGAATAGATGGATGATGAATGAATGAATCGATGGATGAAAAATGAGTGGATGATCAATAAATGGCCGATGAAATGATTATGAATAGCTGATAAATGGATGCCAAATGGATGGATGATGAAGGAATGGATGATGTTGAGATGGATGATAAATTGATGAATGATGATGAATGAATGGATGATGAATGTATGGAGAATTAAATGGATGATGATTGAATAGAGGGACGATAAATAGATGAATGATAAATGCATGGGAAATTATTGAATGGAGGATGAATGGATAGATGGATGATGAATCGACGGATGATGAAGGGGTGACGAATAGATGGAAGATATGATGAATACATGGATGATGAATGAAATGATGAATGATTGATGATGACTAGATGGATAATGAATGGATGATCATTTATGAACAATTAATAAATGGATGATGAAAGAATAGATGGATGATAAAAGGGTGGATGATGAATATATGGGGAATTAATGAATGGATGATGAATGAATCGATGGATGATGAATAGATGGATAACGAATGTATGGAACATTAATGAATGGATGATGAAAGAATAGATGGATGACAAAAGGGTGGATGATGAATATATGGGGAATTAATGAATGGATGATGAATGAATCGATGGATGATGAATAGATGGATAACGAATGTATGGAACATTAATGAATGGATGATGAAAGAATAGATGGATGATGAATGAATCGATGGATGATAAATGAGTGGATGATCAATAAATGGCCGATGAAATGATTATGAATAGCTGATAAATGGATGCTAAATGGATGGATGATGAAGGAATGGATGATGTTGAGATGGATGATAAATTGATGAATGATGAATAGATTGATGATGAATGAATGGATGATGAATGTATGGGGAATTAAATGGATGATGATTGAATAGAGGGACGATAAATAGATGAATGATAAATGCATGGAAAATGATTGAATGGAGGATGAATGGATAGATGGATGATGAATCGATGGATGATGAAGGGGTGACAAATGGATGGAAGATATGATGAATACATGGATGATGAATGAAATGAGGAATGATTGGATGATGACTAGATGGATAATGAATGGATGATAATTTATGAACAATCAATAAATGGATGATGAAAGAATAGATGGATGATAAAAGGGTGGCTGATGAATATATGGGGGATTAATGAATGGATGATGAATGAATCGATGGATGATGAATAGATGGATAACGAATGTATGGAACATTAATGAATGGATGATGAAAGAATAGATGGATGATGAATGAATCGATGGATGATAAATGAGTGGATGATCAATAAATGGCCGATGAAATGATTATGAATAGCTGATAAATGGATGCCAAATGGATGGATGATGAAGGAATGGATGATGTTGAGATGGATGATAAATTGATGAATGATGAATAGATGGATGTTGAATAGATGGATGATAAATGAATGGATGATGAATAGATGAATGCCAAATGGATGGACGATGAATAGATGGATGATAAATGAATGCATGTTGAATAGATGGATGCCAAATGGATGGATGATGAATGAATGGATGATGAATGATAAATGCATTGATGATGAATAGATGGATGATTAATTAATTAATGATGAATAGATGGATGCCAAATGGATACATGATGAATGGATGGATGATAAATGAATGATGATTAATGAATGCATTATGAACAGATGGATGCCAAATGGATGGATGATAAATACATGGATAGATTATTGATGAATGAATGATGAATAGATGGATGCCAAATGGATGGATGATGAATAGATGGATAATAAATGGATGGATGATTAATGAATGAATGATGAATAGATGGATGCCAAATGAATGGATGATTAATGAATGAATGATGAATAGATGGATGCCAAATGAATGGATGATGAATAGATGGATGATGATTAATGAATGCATTATGAACAGATGGATGCCAAACGGATGGATGATGCATGAATGGATGATGAATAGATGGATGCCAAATGGATGGATGATGCATGAATGGATGATGAATAGATGGATGATAAATGGATGACGATTAATGAATGAATGATGAATAGAAGGATGCCAAATGGATGGATGATGAATGAATGGATGATGAAGAGATATATATTTATTAAATGAATGATGAATAGATGGATGCCAAATGGATGGACAATGAATGAATGGATGATTAATGAATGAATGATGAATGGAAGGATGCAAAATGGATGGACGATGAATGAATGGATGATTAATAGATGGATGATACATGATGGATGCTGAATAGATGGATGAATGCAGAAAACGTGGGTGATGAATGGATGAATGAAGTTGGGGCAGTGAACAAATGAGTAATGAAGTGATGATGACGATGAACAATAATGACATAAGAGATGAAGATGAAGTAGACTCACATGAAGAGCAAATGAAGGAAGTTGGGATTTGTTTGTTCCAATCATCTTGACGACTGCCTTGGAGGCACACACACATCATTAAACTAATAGCTGCGCGCACACACACACACACACACACACACACACACACACACACACACACACACGCACACACTTACACACACACACTTGTCGCATCCTGAATCCCACTGACGTTGTCGGTGTGTTTCCTTGCAGGAGCTGATCGACGCCGCCATGTTGAGCAGCGGCCTGGGGGCGATGGCCCTGGCGGGAGGCGGGGTCACAGTGGGCAGGTTCGCAGGAGGCGGGGCTTCAGGGCTGGTGGGCGAGAACGGGCGTGTGTTGGCACATGACTTGCAGAGGTCCGGTGCTCAGAGTTTACCGTGCATGAGCAAAGCTGCTAGTTTGGGATTGTCCTCCAAGGTCATGTGACCAGCAGCGAGACACCTGATTGGACGCAGTCAGGCTGACAATCACAGGAGGCAGCACAGATGAACTGAGTGCACTTGAAGGCAACACACGTCTTCTACTTTGTATCCTTCTTTACCTTCTACTTCCTCCTGCTCTTCTCCCTCTTCTTTTACTTCCTCCTGCTCTTATCCCTATTCTTTTATTTCCTCCTCTTCTTTTACTTCTTCCTCTTCTTTTTCTTCTTTTTCCTCCTGTTTTCCTCCTTCTACTTCCTCCTGTTCTTTCACATCCTCCTGTTCTTCTATTTCCTCCTGTTTTTCCTCCTTTTACTTCCTCCTGTTGTTTTACTTCCTCCTGTTCTTCTTCTTCTACTTCCTCCTGTTCTTGTAATTCTTCCTCTTCTTCTTCTTTTACTTCCTCCTGTTTTTCTTCTATTTCCTCCTGTTTTTCCTCCTTTTACTTCCTCCTGTTCCCCTCCCTATTCTTCCTCTTATTTTACTTCCTTTTCTTCTTCTTCTTCCTCCTGTTCTTTTACCTCCTCCTGTTCTTCTTCTTCTACTTCCTCCTGTTCTTTTTCTTATACTTCCTCCTGTTCTTTTACTTCCTCCTATTCTTCTTCTTCTACTTCCTCCTGTTCTTTTTCTTATACTTCCTCCCACTTATTTTAATTCCTTTTATTTTTCCTCCTTTTACTTCCTCCTGTTCTTTCACTTCCTCCTGTTCGTCTTCTTCTACTTCCTCCTGTTCTTCTTCTTCTACTTCCTCCTATACTTCTTCTTCTACTTCCTCCTATTCTTCTTCTTCTACTTCCTCCTATTCTTCTAATTCTTCCTCTTCTTCTTTTACTTCCTCCTGTTTTCCTCCTTTTACTTTCTGCTGCTCTTCTACTTCCTCCTGTTCTTTTACCTCCTCCTGTTCTTCTGAATTCGTCTTCTTATTTTACTTCCTCCTCTTCTTCTACTTCCTCCTGTTCTTTTAATTCCTCCTGTTCTTCTTCTATTTCCTCCTGTTTTTCCTCTTTTTACTTCCTCCTGTTCGTCTTCTTATACTTCCTCCTGTTCTTCTAATTATTCCTCTTCTTTTACTTCCTCCTGTTTTTTTTATATTTCCTCCTGTTTTCCTCCTTTTACTTCCTCTTGTTCTTCTACTACCTCCTGTTCTTCTTCTATTTCCTCCTGTTTTTCCTCCTTTTACTTCCTCCTGTTCTTCTTCTACTTCCTCCTGATTTTCTTCTTCTACTTCCTCCAGTTCTTGTTCTACTTCCTCCTGTTCTTCTTCTTCTACTTCATCCTGTTATTCTACTTTCTCCTGTTCTTTTACTTCCTCCTGTTCTTCTACTTCCTCCTGTTCTTTTCTCCTTTTACTTTGTCCTGTTCTTCTACTTCATCCTGTTCTTTTATTTCCTCCTCAGAATCAGAATCAGAAGTACTTTATTAGTCCCCGAGGGAAATTAATAAAATAATTAATAAACTCCTGTTCTTTTACTTCCTCCTGTTCTTCATCTACTTCCTTTTATTATTTGCCTTCTACTTTCTCCTGTTTTTCTCTATCTTCATTCTGTTCTTCTTACTCTTCCACTTCTTCCTGTTCCTCTTCTCCCTTTTTCACCGGAGAATTCACCCACACGACCTATTGACCCTGACCACTTCTCTTTGGGCCAATCAGAATGGAGCTAATTAGCATACTGATTGGACTATTTCACCACCAGCTTGTTCTTGTTTGTGCTACCTGGAATAAATGTTCACATGAACGTGCTTGTTTACAAATACTAATAAAGACGTTTCAAGTAACATCATCGTGTTTCTTTGCTAACACGCTAACTAACACGCAGGTTAACACGCTAATTGACACGCAGGTTAATACGCTAATTGACACGCAGGCTAACATGCTAACTGACATACGGGCTAACACGCTAACTGGCACACGGGCTAACATGCTAACTAATACGCAGGTTAACATGCTAACTGACACAGAGGCTAACATGCTAACTGACACACAGACTAACACGCTAACTGATACACAAGCTAAGACGCTAACTAACACATAGGCTAACATGCTAACTGACACGCAGGCTAACATGCTAACTGACATACGGGCTAACACACTAACTGGCACACGGGCTAACACGCTAACTAACACGCAGGTTAACATACTAACTGACACAGAGGCTAACATGCTAACTAATACACGTGCTAACACGCTATCTAATATGTAGGCTAAAATGCTAACTGACACATGGGCTAACACGCTAACTGACATATGAGCTAGCACGCTAACTAACATGCATGCTAGCATGCTAACTTATACGCTGGCTAACATGCTAACTAACACAGGCTAACACACTAACTGACACACGGGCTAACACGCTAATTAACACGCAGGATAACATGCTAACTAACACAGGGGCTAACACGCTAACTGACAAACAAGCTAACACGCTAACTAACACTTAGGCTAACATACTAACTGACACATGGGCTAACACGCTAACTGACACACGGTCTAACATGCTAACTAACAAACGTGCTAACACGCCAACTAGCATGCAGGTTAACATGCTAACTGACACAGAGGCTAACTAATACAAGGACTAACACGCTAACTGACACATGGGCTAACACACTAACTAACACGCAGGCTAACATTCTAACTGGTACGCAGGCTAAGATGCTAACTGACACGGGCTAACACGCTAACTGACACACGGGCTAACACGCTAATTAACACGCGGGCTAACATGCTAACTAACACATAGGCTAACATGCTAACTGACACACGGGCTAACACGCTAACTAGCAAACATGCTAACACGCTAACTGACACGCAGGCTAACATGCTAACTGACACACGGACTAACATGCTAACTGACACACGGACTAACACGCTAACTGACACACAAGCTAACACGCTAACTAACACATAGGCTAACATGCTAACTGACACACGGGCTATCACGCTAACTGACACACGGTTTAACACGCTAACTAACAAACGTGCTAACACGCTAACTAACACGCAGGTTAACATGCTAACTGACACAGATGCTAACACACTAACTGACACCCGGGCTAACATGCTAACTAACACGCAGGCTAGCATGCTAACTAATACACGGGCTAACACGCTAACTAACACGCAGGCTAACATGCTAACTAACACGCAGGCTTACATGCTAATTGACACCTGGGCTAACACGCTAACTGACACACGGGCTAACATGCTAACTAGCACGCAGGCTAACATGCTAACTAACACGCAGGCTTACATGCTAATTGACACCTGGGCTAACACGCTAACTGACACACAGGCTAACATGCTAACTAACACGCAGGCTAACAGAAGGTTGTCATTTAATCAAAGACCAGTTTTGGGACAAAATGTTTTTAAAAATATAATTGTACATGATTATGTAGAACATGTGAGGTGGGAAGAGTCAGCTGATGATGAAGACTGTCAGTCCTTCACTGGCCACCGGGGGGCGACTGTCGACCACCATGTTGTCCACCAGTGTGTATCTATCCTCTTTGGTGGCCCCGCCTCCTCTCCGTGCCCCTCCCGCATTGTCCGCAACTGCGTCCGCAAGCTCCTCCCTCTCCGCAGGCCGAGCCGGCTGATTGGTCAGCGTCGCCATGGTGATCTGCCACACATTGCGACATCAAGGTTAGAGGGGGCGGGGGGAACCAGTGGCGACACCTGTGGGACACACCTGCGCCTCTTTGAATAACTGGAGCATGGCCACGCCCACCACCATGACCAGGAAGGCGCCGATGGTCGTGACGACGTCCACGGCCGCCATATTGTTCCACTCCCGGAAGAGGACGACGGAGGTGCACAGGACGACGGAGGTGAAGAGGACGTAGTAGACGGGGTAGACCAGCTGCGTGTCGAAGGTGTCCAGAGACTTGTTCAGGTAGTGCACCTGCACACACACACACACGTATGATTGGAGTGGGAAGCGTGAGGAGGCGTGTCTAAAGTACCTGCGTTACTATGGAGACGAGGAGGACGAGCAGCAGGATCCAGGTGAGAGGATGAGACAGTGCGGCCGCGTCATGGACGGCTGGAAAACAAGGCAGATAAATTGAGGGGGGCGAAGGCACAAAATGGCGGCGTGTGGGCGCCGTGTCTGACCGCTGCGGATGGCGATGGCGAGGCCCTTGACGGAGGACACGGTGAAGGCTCCCAGCAGCGAGCAGATGGCGACGTAGAGCACCACGCTGGAGCGCGCCACGCCGGGCGCCAGCCACGAGACGCCGACGAGGCCGCCGCAGAGCAGCGACACGGACGTCATGAACGCCACGAAACCTGAACCCGGGGACGCCGTCACACTTCCGGAACAAACATGGCGGCCCCTTTCCCCGACGACGACGACGACGACTCACCGGGCTGAAGCAGCATGGCGCTCATTTCCTGCAGTGATGTCACTTCCTGTTCCTGAGGGGCGTGGATGACGAGCAGGATGCTTCCAAGCACACAAAGAAGACAGCCCAGCTTCCCCAACACGTTTAGCTCCTCCCCCAACAGGAACCAGGAAAAAAGTGCGCTGCAACCAGCGAACACGCCCTGTCAGTGTGTGTGTGTGTGTGTGTGTGTGTGTGTGTGTGTGTGTGTGTGTGCGTGTGTGTGTGTGTGTGTGTGTGTGTGTGTGTGTGTGTGTGTGTGTGTGTGTGTGTGTGTTTCTTCCCTTCTTGAGACATCAACAAGGAAAAGTACCTACCATATGAGGACTAATGAACAAGTTAGGACATAAATCATGGTCCCAATACGGAAAACCATTGCATCTAATAGAGAGCCAAATACTAGAGTCCGTGAACATTGCTCCAAAGTCAGGATTTTTGGTTGATTTAATGTGCATACAAAAGTAAACATTGACAGGTGCAAAGGCAGCAATACATGATAAAACAAGCTAAAGAAAGACTTCCCTATTCATCCTCGGAAAAACCCGCCAGGTGAACGGCTGACTTTTGTCATAATTTTGCCAAGTAAAATTCCAATTATTATTATAATATTGCCAACATTTTTAAGTTTTCTTGTAAAATTGTGACTTTTGTCGAATAAAATTGCCAAAATGTTCAGCTTTTCTTGTAAAATTGCGACTGTTATTGAGTACAATTCCAACTTTTATCATTATATTGCACAAATGTCCAGTTTTTCTAAATGTTTCTTGTGAAATTGTGACCTTCTTCTTGTGAAATTCCAACTCATTTTTCACAACAAGCTTTTTTTTTATTTGCATAGTATGTATATATTATTAATGTGTTAAATACACATTGAAAAATGCGGTCTCAAGAAGGTAACAAATACAAGTGAGTGTGTGTGTGTGTGTGTGTGTGTGTGTGTGTGTGTGTGTGTGTGTGTGTGTGTGTGTGTGTGTGTGTGTGTGTGTGTGTGTGTGTGTGTGTGTGTGTGTGTGTGTGTGTGTTTCTTCCCTTCTTGAGACATCAACAAGGAAAAGTACCTACCATATGAGGACTAATGAACAAGTTAGGACATAAATCATGGTCCCAATACGGAAAACCATTGCATCTAATAGAGAGCCAAATACTAGAGTCCGTGAACATTGCTCCAAAGTCAGGATTTTTGGTTGATTTAATGTGCATACAAAAGTAAACATTGACACGTGCAAAGGCAGCAATATATGATAAAACAAGCTAAAGAAAGACTTCCCTATTCATCCTCGGAAAAACCCGCCAGGTGAACAGCTGACTTTTGTCATAATTTTGCCAAGTAAAATTCCAATTATTAGTTTTCTTGTAAAATTGTGACTTTTGTCGAGTAAAATTGCCAAAATGTTAAGCTTTTCTTGTAAAATTGCGACTGTTATTGAGTACAATTCCAACTTTTATCATTATATTGCACAAATGTTCAGTTTTTTTAAATGTTCCTTGTGAAATTGTGACCTTTTTCTTGTGAAATTCCAACTCATTTTTCACAACAAGCTTTTTTTTATTTGCATAGTATGTATATATTATTAATGTGTTAAATACACATTGAAAAATGCGGTCTCAAGAAGGTAACAAATACAAGTGTGTGTGTGTGTGTGTGTGTGTGTGTGTGTGTGTGTGCGTGTGTGTGTGTGTGTGTGTGTGTGTGTGTGTGTGTGTGTGTGTGTGTGTGTGCGTGCGTGCGTGCGTGTGTGTGTGTGTGTGTTTCTTCCCTTCTTGAGACATCAACAAGGAAAAGTACTTACCATATGAGGACTAATGAACAAGTTAGGACATAAATCATGGTCCCAATACGGAAAACCATTGCATCTAATAGAGAGCCAAATACTAGAGTCCGTGAACATTGCTCCAAAGTCAGGATTTTTGGTTGATTTAATGTGCATACAAAAGTAAACATTGACAGGTGCAAAGGCAGCAATATATGAGAAAACAAGCTAAAGAAAGACTTCCCTATTCATCCTCGGAAAAACCCGCCAGGTGAACAGCTGACTTTTGTCATAATTTTGCCAAGTAAAATTCCAATTATTATTATAATATTGCCAACATCTTTAAGTTTTCTTGTAAAATTGTGACTTTTGTCGAGTAAAATTGCCAAAATGTTCAGCTTTTCTTGTAAAATTGCGACTGTTATTGAGTACAATTCCAACCTTTATCATTATATTGCACAAATGTTCCGTTTTTCTAAATGTTTCTTGTGAAATTGTGACCTTTTTCTTGTGAAATTCCAACTCATTTTTCACAACAAGCTTTTTTTTATTTGCATAGTATGTATATATTATTAATGTGTTAAATACACATTGAAAAATGCGGTCTCAAGAAGGTAACAAATACGAGTGAGTGTGTGTGTGTGTGTGCGTGCGTGCGTGCGTGTGTGTGTGTGTGTGTGTTTCTTCCCTTCTTGAGACATCAACAAGGAAAAGTACCTACCATATGAGGACTAATGAACAAGTTAGGACATAAATCATGGTCCCAATACGGAAAACCATTGCATCTAATAGAGAGCCAAATACTAGAGTCCGTGAACATTGCTCCAAAGTCAGGATTTTTGGTTGATTTAATGTGCATACAAAAGT